>NW_026973711.1:362500-392500 GCF_035594125.1 Scylla paramamosain
GAATTCATTAATGAGCTAAGTCACTGAATCACTGGCAGGACACTGGACATGCGAAAACTTCTCCCAGATACATGTTCTGCAGGTTTCAATTGTTGATTTTTCTGCACGCTTACACATTTTTTTTTAATTAATAAATTTTGCAAATACCTTTAACACTCAGGTTAAGTATGTATGAGGTATTAGAAAAAAATACCAATGAGACAGCAAGCATCTTCTCCATGGAAATAATTTTTACATACATGTTCAGTAAACATCTGATATGAATGGAGTAAAACAATGACATGATAAATATATGTACTGAGAAATGCATTTTTACATAGTCTAAGTTGTTCCTTTTATACTTCTTACATGAGTCAAATACAAGCTTTCCTGAATGAGAATGCACATGTGATTTGCACCCAGCCACAAAGTTTAATTTTATTAATTGTTCTAACTGGCAACTTCACACACCCAGTGAGATAGTTATAGCATTATTTTTCCACATCAAACATTTGACAGAGAGATGTGATAGATGGAAATGTTGAATGACAACTTCATATGTATATGTTTTATAGAAAATCCAAATTATATATTGTCCTTCATAATACCATCTTTATACATGCATGTTTCCATATAGCCCTTCTTTAATACTCTTAGAAGCAATATAATTGAAAGAAGTAGAACATACCTTTAAATACTGTTCCATGGTTTCAACAAGGCGTGGATATTTCAGAATCCTTAGTCTTGTTAGTAGAAACCTGATGTTTAATTTGACTGGTTTTGGACTGAATAACATATATTATTCACTATAACCTCCACAGATGCAAAAACCTGTATCCAAGAAAAATTTCTATATTTCCAAAGAGTGGCCAATAGCTCAGTGCTGCAGCTTATACTTGCTCATCCTTCTTCACTGACATTGACAGAAGTAGCTTTTTTTACTTTAAGACAGTGATGACCATGAAATGTCTGCCATGTTGTTATGAGCAATCTGATGACATTGCTGCTTGCTATGGCTGCTGTATCCAGCATTACTTTTACTATTCTTTCACCAAGTATGTTGATTCATATGACATTCAGTGGATTAACCACTCTAGCTGGGTGCAACAAGAAAAAGAAAAATATATATTTACAGTAGCAAGTGAAACCTACATATGATCTTTCCACTTTAGTTTTGGTTCATTGGTCAATGATCAGCATGATCATACCCATAGAAGATATACACAAATACAGTGCACCAATAAACAGGCTGCATAATAAGTTTACAAGGAAACAATCAAAGTAGTTATTGCAACATGTATCAAGTCATTAACTACAGTAACCCTTGGAAAATTTGTGATTTATTGATTTTTTATGAACAATTTCTTATCATACATGGCTAGAAAAAGCAGATTTATCATAATCATACATGTCATATTCACATTTAATGTTTTTTTTTTTTTTTTTACTGGGGAAAACATTATTGAGCTGAACTTAGGTTGGGTTCTTATGAACCATGAATAGAGCATGCACTGCAATATAATATAGAATTGTGGTACAATTCTAAAGAAAATAATATGGTTCATTATTATGCTATGCTTTTATATGATATGATGCAGCAGAAATGTAATGTTAGCCTTACTAAACAGTGGCATCAGCCACAGTTGTGGATATTTCTTTACTCTCCCACAGATCTTGGATGAAGTCAGTAGGATGGTAATAGCAATCAATTTACAATTAACTTGACCTGAAAATTTTTATCTGGAGACCCACAGCCATATTCTTAAGCACACCTTTCTCCTTTTAAAAGAAAAACCTGCTCACACTCACAAATATGGTTGATAGCTGTGAGGTTCTGTGTTTACACATTTTTATTCGAATATTGTGTTAAAGTGTGTTGGTGTGACACCTTGAAATATGAATTATGCAATGCCATTCCCTAAAAGAAATAGAAAGAGGGATGGCCAATTTAGTTTTTGATGACTCTTGATACTTCTCTGTTGAAACAGTTTCAAGTCTTACAAAGAAGAAAAAACAGGAACAGGAAAAAGAATTCCAGAGATACCAGCAAAAGAGAGAAAGAGTAAAAATATTGGTTAATTCTTGTATTAGAAATATAGACTGAATAAGGGTGAGAGGATGTAGCAAGCCTTGTGCAGCATAGCTGCAAGAGTGAAGGAGGTATGCAGTTGCACCAGGCAAATTTCTCTCCAACATGGTGGACATTTGGGTGATATCACAAACCCAACAAGATTGGCATCACACAGGGACTAGACTGTTGTGTTGATGCCATATCATTCCAACAAACCCCTAGCTAGCATCTATTTAGCCACTTCACCATGAATAAGGATATTGAGATACTGGAAGATTGTTCTCCTTCATTGCACTTAATAAAAGATATGTTGCAACTGTAGAAGCTACAGAAGAGACAGTGGGTGCATCCTTGGTTAGCAAAAAGTGTATCTGTCTCCACTGGTTCATATTTGCCTGAGTTTTCTTGAATAACTCATGACAGTGATCCCATAGCATAAGATAATCCCTCACTAGCTGAATTAATTTGTGCTGAGCTTGCACACTCCAGCAAAACTTCATGTTGAACTCCGTCACAACGCTTTGTTTATTTTGCCAGCTGCAGTTGTTAAATAAGTGCTGTAAATAATTGTACACACCAGACAATCAAATTACAACCACACACTCACACTTGACAATTTGCTTCAAAATACAGTTGTTTATTTTCAATTTAGATTTATAGCTTGTAACACAACAGTTATTTGACTCCAAATATTCCCAACACATTCGCCAACACAACCATTTTCTATTCTTTCCCACATCCTAAATCCTGTTGCTTATTGCACATTTTGCCCAACAACCAATAAAAATGGCCAACATGTTGGAAAAAATTTGCCCTGTGTGATGCTGCCTTTTGCAAGTTTAAAAGAGTAGTAACCATTGGAATCATAATTGATCATTGGCAGTTTGTTAGAGGAGAGATGAAAAGCTTCCGACCTCACTCTGTTTAGAAGACCTGAGTGAGTTGAACCTCCCCATACATGAGAGTAGTACTCTGTACATGGACATATAAGGCCCTTGAACAAGATTAGCAGCTGGTATAAGGAAAATTATTGATGAAGGACACTCAACTTCATGGAAGCTGATTTAACAAGAGAAAAGGTGTGAAAATTACAACTATGGTTTTCAGTGAAGGACTGTCTAAGTAAGTTCAATGTACAGGAAGGAGATAGTTAAGTGTAACTAAAGAAGAGGGAGAGTTGTGTTGGAGGATGTGTTTGATGAAGAAACAAAGGTACAGTCAGGTCAATGCTAATGCAAGGATTTGGTTCTGCTACTGACCCACATCAGATGCGATTCACATTAGAGTTTTAATGATGAGAGTAACAGCACAAAATTATCATGGTTCTGACATGGCAGAGACAGGTCCCTCAAAAATTAAAACAGAATATATTCAACCTATAACATTCAAGTTTTTTATGCATACTGTATAACTAAAGGTAATAAATACTTAGAAGTTCACAAAATATCGAAAGGATAATGAATAAAATTCTGTATAATACAGTAACAATCATCAAAAAACCATGCTGAGCCAATGTTTACCTTCACAGCTAATAAAGGCTCAGTGTTGATATCACTGTGGATGGGGGTGGCAGCAGCAGCACCTGCAGCCTGTCCTTCTTCTCACTAAACATGCATCACTGTGTATGGCAGCAGCAGCAGCAGCAGCTTGCCTTTCTAACTAAACTCACATTATTGTGTATTGCAGCAGCAACTGCATCATCCCATCCTTCTCACTAAACCCACATCATTGTGTGTTGTGGCGGAGTTAGTGGCAGTGACAGCGGCAACACTAACAACAGTGGCAGCTGCATCCGTCCTCCTCACTAAACTAGCATCACTGAAGGTAGCAGGGCTGATGGCAGTAGTAGCAGCAGTACACTCACTTCTCCCAATATCTGTGCAAGGCAAGGCAGAGCAATCCCTTTTTGAGTCAGTGTGGATATTAATTTGTGTCCACCAGGCTGGAGATTGGGTGCTGGCAGATACTATGCTCTATCCTCAACAAATTGTTTCACCACCTAACAAACACACACATTCATGCCTGTCTGACCCTATATCTTCTTGATTGGAATACCTGCCTTGTACAGATTGTTATGTTCTCCCAAGTTGTAACCATCCTGGCCATCACACTGGACTACTCAGGCACTGAATGTCGCACAACAAATAAAAATAAATGGTGAGGCACAAAACAACATGCTAACTAACATTCTGTCTTTTGGGCCTCACAAAGGAGCTGAGTGCAGCTGTCCTGCCACAGTGTTGCCAAGGCATCATTGTTACCAACAGATCAGCAAACAGAGATTTTGGGCTACAAGTCAACTCAGTCTGAGCCATGAATTGAAAAATATGATTAATTAATTCACCCTCCACCCAGTGAATTAATTTTCCACACAGACTATATATATATATATATATATATATATATATATATATATATATATATATATATATATATATATATATATATATATATATATATATATATATATGAGACACCTAGAGCCAGAGTAACATAAGTGACACTCTGGCTGAAATGATAATTTTTATCGCGTTGTCTTCCCCCACCTTCCTACTGTGGCAGGAAGCAGAGTAAAAGTCAGAATGGACTCCACAATAGGGTCGAAAATCCACTCAAATGTAGTTATCTGTAGACCCTTCGTGTCGCTCTTGAAGCAAGGCAATGAGCAGCTGGTGCCAGAATGAAGTAACTCCTACCTAGCAGCCAGTAAGCCAATGACAGCACGCACTGCACTTCATGTCACACGACTGACAGCAGCCTGCCTCCCCCACACCTCACACCCACAGACACTCATGCACCCTTCGCCAGCTCACCACCAATGAATGACGCTCTGCCTTTCTTTTACGCTAATACGCAAGATTTCATCATTATGGCAGACAACAATATGGCCCCAGAGGAGCCAGAACCCTCTAGGGGAAGGAAAAGTGTGTGTAATCCTGCAGAGTGGAAGAAAAACTCAGCTAAAAGATGAGGGAATATGGGAGAAGCATAAGTGATCAGGTCTACAGGCCGCCATGTACAGGCACGGATAATGGGGTCTCCCAGTGCTGATGGCTGCTATGATAAAATTACATTACTGATAGCTACAGTCTTTCACAGGGAATTTTGGGCCATCGGTAATTTTGCACTATAGAGTGCCTACATACAGAAGCTATTTTTCTACCGTTTATTATTCTCCCCTGTTATTAGGTGGTCAGATTAGGAAGTATGTGCATAAGTGTCGCTTACGTTTTTGCTTAATAAAATTAGTACATCAATCAAGAAAGGCTTCAGTGGTGGTGAATCTCAATAAACTACATGCTGTTGAAACAACTTGACACAGGAACAGGAATAAACAATGCATGCATGTTTGATAAACAAAATATTGCAAGTATTGTTGTTGTTTTTTTCTCAACAAATAAACTGGATGAAAAAGCAGTCATCCATTAGCCTTTAAGAATGCTTTAATTTCACTAAATGCCCAGGTATAGGCTGTAAACCACATGCAATAACAAACATTTTGAAGCCAAGCCCTACTTCCTATCTCAATTAATTGAGGAGATATTGCATTCTGAATGTTGCAAAACTTTGATTGCTTTTTTCTTCATTTTCTACTTCTGGTGCTTGCATTACTCTGGCTCTAGGTGCCTCATATATATATATATATATATATATATATATATATATATATATATATATATATATATATATATATATATATATATATATATATATATATATATTATACAGACACTCGCCAACTTACAAACATCCAAGTTACAAAGATCCAGAAATACAAGCGAGGGGCCTGCCTCAGGGGAAATCCTGAGTCCTCTGTAGCATCATGATCAATATCGAGAGGCATCATGTTATTCATACTTAAGACCACACTGCTGCATCATGCCAAGTATGGGGACAAAACACACATACAGTGGAACCTCAGTTACTGAACACCTCCCTTTTTAACAAATTGGTTTTCAAACAAAATTTTGAAGTCATTTTTGCTTCAGTTGCGGTACCATAATTCAGTTCTAGAACAAAGTTACATGATTTCAGATATTAAAAGGCATAGCAAAAGCTGCCGTTTATTAATAATTTATAGTTTCTATAAATATTCACTTCATTTTTATATGTTTGGAGGAGAGAGAAAGAGTGTAAGACAGTAATTTAATCTTTGAAGTTAATCTTTAATCATTGAATTTGAATCTTTGAATGTTAGTGTGATCTCGTTGAAAAGCCTTGATGTAAATAGTTTTCGGTGCTTAGGAGTAATCCCGAGCCAAATGTGGCTCTCTTGATGATCCCCCAATGCCATCACTACTGCACAACTGCATTTTTCCAGTACCTTTTTCCAGCAACAAGATGTCTAAGTGTTATGATCACATTCATTTTGGTGGTAAGTGGGTTGCTCCTCTCTTTGTCACTGTAAGGTTTCCCTTACTAGATCTGTGACAAACAGAACACCTGCACGGTCTAATCAGTATCTTCTGATGAGTTTTGTCACTAAGTTCATTCAATGCATTCTTTCTGGATAAATAATTTGTGAGCTGATGTTATGCAGCAGCCATGTTGGCTGTGGGAGCATCTGTCATAAGCCGCTAAGACAGGATAGACTGTTGTCTGGGAATGGATTAATCCACTTTACATTGATTCCTATGGGGAAAATAGTTTTGGTTTTCAAACATTTACAATTTTGAATGGCATTCAGGAATTAATTCAGTTCGAGAACCGAGGTCTCGCTGTTTTCACACAGTTCTAAATATTACTAGACCAAACCATGCTGCATCATACTGAATATGAGGACAAAGCATACACACATTGTGGTGGCACTGCACTACTGTGTCACATCAAATGTCAGGACAAAACACACATGGGGTGGCCACTGCTGCATCACACTGAATGTGAGGATGAAATGCACACTCATGTGGTGGCTGCACTGCTGTATCACACTGAATGTGAGGACAAAACACCTGCTCATGTGGCAGCTTCACCAGCCGCTGTGTCATTCTGAATGTGAGGACAGAACACACACACTTGTATGGCAGCTATACCACAGTGTCATGCCAAATGTGAGGACAAAATACTCATATAGTGCTAGGCTCTGCAATCAACATAAGTAAGCATTTTTTAGTATTTTTAAATCCCAGAATTTTGCATTTCTCAAGTGTTTATGCACTAGAGAGGGGGAAAGAGAAGCTTTTGTCACATTATATTGCAAAAGCACACAAACAAATGAGAGATGTCACACCACTATAGTGCCGCTGCATCAACCACAGACTTTTGTGTCATGCTGCACTGTTGCACCACTGTGTCATACCAGATGTGAGAACAAAACACAGATTCACACAGTTCTAGATGCTGTGGTATTGTACTGCAGCATTGCTGTTTCACGCCATATGTGAGAACAAAACACATATTCAGACAGTTCTAGATGCCATGGTATTGTACTGCAGCATCGCTGTGACACACCATATGTGAGAACAAAACACATATTCACACAGTTCTAGATGCTGTGGTATTGTAATGCAGCATCACTGTATCACACCATATGTGAGAACAAAACATATATTCACACAGTTCTAGATACCATGGTATTGTACTGCTGTACTGTTGTGTCACACCATATGTGAGGACAGTACCATTCCACTGCACCTCTGCATCATGCTGAATGTGAGAACAAAACACATTCAAAAAAATTCTAGTTACCATGGCACTGGACTGCCACACTGCTGTGTCATGCTGGATGTGAGAACAAAACACACTTACACACTTCTAGATGCCATGGTGCTGCATGACTGTATTGCTGCATCATGCCATAAGTAAAGACAAAATACACCCACATGGCTCTAGGCCATGTGGCTGGAATGAATAAGCATTTTTCAGTGTTGTCAATACCCATATTTTTGTGATACTTGAATTAAGCAGTATGCATCAGGAAGAAAGCAAGCATGAAACTCTAGAGGGTACTGTATGATAATATCTCTGTATGTCTGGATAGGGATTACCTCAGGTTCTCTCCAGAGAAGCTCAGCATTGAAGAAAATAAAATTTCATGTGTCCATGGTATAGGAGAAATTGAAACATTAAAAATTTATTTAAATGATGGGAGGAAGCTGTGTATTAGCAAAACCCCCAAATTATCTTTGGGTCTGATGATCCTTATGGTCCCAACATCTGAGGGACTGTCGCTCTATTATGATCAGTAGATTTTATCTTGTCATGAGATAAATGTTTCAGTATTTCTATGGAGTGTCTAGATGGGGACATTGCAATATTTTTATCAAAGGAATCAATAAACAATCAATAAGCTCTCCCCAGTCCTGGTGGACTTCCCACTGCATGAAATGTTTTATCACACAGTAGAATACTGTGTGAGGTCCTTTGTTTGAAATTGGTATACTGTCAGTGAAACTGAACTCATGAAAAGTAACTCCACTTCAAGAATGAATTTTTATCTTGTTTAATATTGTGACTGATAAACCTGTTCTGCTTACTTACCATTCATACCATACTTACCATACCATACCATCCATACCATATTCATAACAGTAATGTAAATATCTAAACAAAATTTATCATAAGTGTTCATCCATTTAGATCCCCCTTTGCATAATAATTCCAATTTTTAGTTTCAGTCTGTTTCTGACTGTTTTCATTCATAAGGGAAACGCATAAGCTTGATATGTTGCAGCCACTAAAAATTACTATAAAACAATCATGTCACATATAGTGTTGAGTGTAAATAAAAATGAGGTGATGAATATTATCTTGCTCTCTATGACATCACATACATTGCTTATGAGCCACCTACAATGGGACTCATTTCAGTCTTCATTCAACCTTGTGTCTAATAACCATAATGGATGTAAAGCTGACAAAAATATTTTGTTATGGATAGTGAACAAGCAGTCACTAGCATAATAGAAAGAATGGCAAATGCTAATCATGCTCTTGTTACATCAGTGCTGTTGATAAAAGGGGCCACTGAGCTACCGTCAGAAGTTGCTATGCATCACTGTAGCATGGAGATAAATCAGTAATGAAAAGGTATATTTCATGTAAAATGCCACCCACTTGATATATTTACATACTGGCAACTGTCAACAAAGCTGCCACACCTTTTACCCTTGGTCTCAGGTTTGATAACCTAACATAGTGTATTATGTGGATGTTAGAATTACTTACTTGATGCTTACTTTCAGTGAAAGTTGCAACTTACAGAGTTTGTGCTTGAGGAAATTAAATTCATGAGCTCACTAAGTTAGCTTCCACTCATACTTGATAAAAAAAAAGTAGCTACAGCATTGGTAAAACATTTCTTTTTCATGAATAACAGTCGAAGGAATATGGCTGTATTTTTAATATAATACTGCTTTTTAAGAATTATGGGTAGTCTAAAGATAGTAAAAACTAAAATATGTTGTCTGAGATATTGAGATCTCTGGAACTCAGTCTCATAGATTTTTAAGGAACTACTGTACAATATCTTTTATTGGTTAGTAATATATGCTCTAATCAGTATATTCAGTACTGTTCTCTCATGATTAAGCTATATTATTTGTATAAACTTAATCAACTGTGTCATCCAGCATCCCTGTCAAACTTCAAATCAAACCTGAACTCACTACCTGTCAACATCCCTGACCTACAAAACATTGCTTCTGTAACTATTAGCAAATACCATCATATACTAACATTTTATTTCATATTATGAATTACTTGTGTAGTATAATTTACTAACCATAAGGATGCAGAACACATGTGTATGTTTATAGGCAGCTTAGATGACAATGGCATCTGAATGAACATTAGAATATTGAAAAAGTGCACAAAACAATTTCCTCTGCATGATTAAACTGATGAATGAATATGTGAATAGTAGTCACATTAGCTGTTGATGTACGTCAGAAATTTGGAGGATTCTCCAAGTTGATTTTTTTTCCACTAGGAAGAGAACATAATAAATAAGCCTTGCTAATTGCATTTGTCCCATGAATGGAAAGGACAGTATGGCTAAAAGCTCCACCACCTATAAGAAAAGTGGTAGATGGGCATATCCATCTGAAAGTAAGGAGCATAAGCCTTTTGGTTATAAGTTAGAAGGCTGTCATAGTTCTTAGACTTGCTAAGATGACTGGTATGGTCTCAGTGCCACTTCCTATTGCATGGATGTCAGTCAGTATCTACTCAGTTATAGCTACTGCAGCATAGAGAGATGTGGCTCTAGCATTACTCAGAATTTGTACTTGACATACTGTTTAAAAAAGAAGAGAAAAGTGTAATTGTAAAAGCAATTCCAGATATAAATGGGGGCTAGTTCAGGAGTTAGAGGTGTGTGGATGTACGCTTTGTGAAAATCATAATGAATAAATGGGTCTTATTCATGGAAAACTGGTATGGGCCTTTGAAAGGGAGAGAAGTATGTTCAAATAAACTTTAATTGTTGATAGCAAAAAAAAATGAGAAAATAAAATAAAAACTGTACTTCAAGTGAGAAGGATAAATGCTCAAATTATTATTTGAAAAGTTAAACTTGGGCAAAATAATTCTGATACTTGTATGCATATGCCTTGCTGATTGGCCTAACTAAGATTATGAGTTTTTTGATGAGATGATATTTCTGTTTATTAGTGTAGGCTAAATGAGTAGTACTCTTATGCTTCTCAGTAAAATATATATATATATATATATATATATATATATATATATATATATATATATATATATATATATATATATATATATATATATATATATATATATATATATATATATATATATATATATATATATATATATATATATATATATATATATATATATATATATATATATATATATATATATATATGGTTATGTATGTAGATGTGCATTGGTATACAGTGATTTACATGGTAGCTGTGAATGTTGTGGATGCAGTGTATGACATACAGACTTAAGTTTGTTGGTGCTCTAAGGCCCACAGTGTACACCATATTTGTTAAGAAAGCAATTAGCATGTAGAATGATAGGTAGTACACAACTAGACAAGGGGTATAGCATAAAGTTTGTCAGAAGTTTACATGTGAATTGAAGTGGAGAGAACACTTCATACCATAGGGTACTGATTATAATGTGGTACTGTAAACATATAAAGTAATGACAAGCATATTGAAAGTGAAGAGGAAGATGATTTAAGTGAAGAGTTCACAAGAGGAGTAGAAAGTAACACTTGTAGAAATGGTTGTATACAGGACTGATAAGTTTAAAGAAAAGGATTTCTTGATTGTGCAAAAATAGAAAAAAAAAAATGTTAGGTTGTACTGTGGAACACACTGAAGTCATCCATTTGTGGATCTATGTGTCAAAAAATAAAAGAAATTATCTAATGCAATGGAGAATCATGAAAGGGTAGAGTTCAAGCCAACTAGTCAAAGAGTGACAGTGAATATGCTCAGAGAAGGATGATGCACTCAAGACTGGTAACTAGATGCCCTAAATGTCTAAAAAATTATTTATGACAAATGACTGAATAGGATTAGGAAGAGTGTGAATTGTTTGCACTGCAGTTTGCCTGCACTGTATGGAAAAGCATAGCTGATGAAATCATGATTACATATACAGCTTTTTTAGAGGAATTCTTGGGCATGTATATATGTATGTACACCCACCAGTACACCCAATACACACACATACACACGGCGGAGGTGGAGCTGACAGGACATGTTTTCTAGTGCTCTGCATATACAAGGAAGTAATAACACAAATCACTCATGGTGGAACAAGATATGTTATGAAGACACAGGAATACCTAGGTGGTAAATAGGGAGGGGAGAAACAGTACCATCCCGTCTCTAGGAAAGTTTGGTTTGGTTTGTTTACATTTTGGACAAACATGGTGGAAGGCACCACCCCAAAAGAAAGAGGTTCACTTGAAGGTTTTACTGGAGAAGAAAGAGAACTAAATTATAGACTGCAGTGTAGAAAAATTTTGCATATGGAAGAAATAATGGACAAGTTATTGGAGAGAATAAAAACATTGGAGGCACACCAGAAGAAGACAGGTAATGAATTGGTGACTATTACAGCAAAGTTGATTGAGATGGAAGATAAAAATGAGAAGTTAAAGGTGGAAAATGACTGTTTAAAGAAACAAATAAAGGAAAAAGTAGAAACTGTTCAGAAAGGAAATGAGGAAATGAAGGGAAGTGTAAAAGGATGTGGAAATGAGACAAAATAAATGGTTAAATGAATATAAATTTGAAGAAGAATCACTAAAGAAAATAATACAACAACAAGAAAATGAGAAACAAAACCTGAGACAAAAAGTGGTAAATGTTAATAAAGAAGAGAAAAGTTAGTGAGAGACACTGTAGAAAAATATAAATAAGCAATTGTATTTGGTTTAAAGGAAGAGAAAATAGTAGGTAAGCAGAATTCAAAGAGAGGAAAAGGAAAAGAAAATGTTGAATAAGTTACTGAAGAAAGTGATGGGTGAAGACAGTCAGGTAGTAAACCAAGTGGAAAAGTTCCATAGAATTGGGAAATATGAAGAAAAAAAATGAGACCCATAAGAATAAGGTTTGCAACATAGGTACAAGTAGAAGTAATTAATGGGTCTTGGAGGTTGTCTGGAGATGAAGAATATAAGAATGTGTGGATAAACAGGGATATGTATGAGACTGAAAGATTGAAGCAAAAGGAGCTAGTAAATGAGGCTAAATAAAAAAAGGAACAACGAACAGAGAAGAAAAAAATTTCTGGAGAGTAAGAGATATAAGAATAGAGAAATGGTACATCAGACAGTAAGGTAGTGTTATACTAGTGTAAATGGATTAATGTCAACTAAAATGGAATTAAATGAGTTGTTAAGCAGACTGCACTAGATGTTGTATTATGTGAGACAAAATGAAAAAATGAATGGGGAACTCCTGACATTGGTGATGATAAATATGATTTATGGATGAAAAATAGAAGTGACAAGGGAGGAGGTGGAGTGACAATTCTGACTAAAAAATGTGACAAAGTGGAGAAGGTAATAAAAAGTGAAGACAAGTCTGAAATTCTACAAGTGATGATTAGAAGTGAAAATGGAAGGATAATGAATTATGTAGGAGTGTATGTGCCACTTATGACCAATGCTTGGTGAAAAGAAGAGCATAAAGAGATGTTGGTAGATGTGCTAAAAGGTCTTGAAAAGATAGTGATGGAAAGTAATCATATAGTTATTGTTGGTGATTTTAATTGTAAGGAGATAAATTGGGAGACACTGACAACTACTGGAAGTGAGAGCTCATGGAGTAATAGACTATTGAACTGGGTAGTGGAAAACTTGATGACTCAGTGGGTTGATTGTGATACCAGATTTAGTAGAAGAGATGAACCATCAAGACTTGATTTAGTATTTACCAAGGACATGGAAATTATTGAAACAATACACTATGAAACCCCTCTTGGTAAAAGTGATCATGTGTTCATGGAATCTAATTTGAAAAATGAAAATGTAATCATTGATGAAAATTACAAGGTAAAAAAATTTAAATATAGTAAAGCTGACTTTGGAAAAATTAAGAAAGTACTTTGTTGCGGTGGACTGGAAAGACTTTGAAGATGCAGAAGATGTTTGGGAAAAATGGGATGAATTGATGAGGATATATAATTCTGCTGTGGTGAAATTTGTACCTAAAAAGAGGAACGAGATGTAGAAAGGGTAAAGAATGGTTCAATACAAAATGCAAAGACTAGAAATCATAAATTAAATGTTTGGAATAAATGGAAGAAGAGGAAAACTGAGAGCAGATGGGAAGAATATATTGATGCTAGAAACAAGTACATTGAGATAATAAGAATGGAGAGAAGAAACTATGATAGAGATATAATAGATAAGTGTATAAATGAACCCAAACTATTCTTTAGACATATTAATGAGAAGATGAAGCAGAAGGAAGGTGTATCAAGATTGAAAGTTGAAGGAAAAATCTATGATGATGCACAGGACATGGCAGAGGTTATGAACAATAGTTTCAGATTGGTATTTACTGTGGAAAGGAGAGTTTGATGCTGGAAGGGATAAGTTGGTGAGGAATATACTAAGTACAGTCCCAGTCAGTTATGAAGAAATATTTAAGATGATGGAAGAACTTGAAATAAATAAAGCAACTGGTCCAGATGGAGTATCAAACTGGATATCAAAGGAATGTAGAGAACAACTGGCTGATAAAATTCACAGTCTAGTGGTGACATCACTATCACAGGGAAGAGTACCAAAAGATTGGAAGAGACCAAATATTACATCAATATACAAAGGAGGAAATAAGGAAAATCCACTAAATTATAGATCAGTGTCCTTGACTAGTGTTGTAGGAAAATTATGTGAAAGAACAAGAAAGGAAAGACGGATGGAACACTTGGAAAGAGATAAAATTGTCAATTTGGTTTTAGGAGGGGAAGATCATGCTCCATGAACTTATTGTCCTTTTATTCAAGCGTAGTCGATATTACGCAGGAGAGAGACAAATGGGTGGATGGTGTCCACTTAGACTTGAAGAAGGCATTTGACAAAGTACCACACTGAAGATTGCTACGGAAGATTAAAAATTATGGGAAAAATGAAGGAAGACTGCTGGAGTGGATGGAGGATTATCTGGATGATAGAGAGATGAGAACTGTAATACAAGACCAAAATTCATCTTGGCTGAAAGTAACTGTTGGTGTCCCATAGGGGTCAGTGTTGGGACCGATAATGTTTGTAATATATGTGAATGGCATCAATGAAGAAATAGATAGTTATATCAACTTATTTGCAGATGATGCTAAGCTGATGAGAAGGGTAGAAAATGTAAATGACTATGGTACTGCAAGATGATTTCAATAAGATAAATAGATGGAGTAAATCTTGGCATTGGAGTTCAGTTTAAGTAAATGTAAAGTAATGGAGTTTGATAAGAGTAAGAAAAGAATACAATATCATTATGAGATGGAAGGTGTGAAGTTAAAGAAGTCAAAAGAGGAAGTGGATTTGAGAGTAACAGTTACTGAAAATTTGACTCCAGACAGAAATATTGATAAAATTACTAGAGAGACAATGAATTTGTTAAAAAGAGTAAAAATGGCATTCTCATATTTGGATGAAGGAATGATAAAAAGTTGTTGATTTCCATGATAAGGCCAAGATTGGAATATGCGGCAGTGGTGTGGTCTCCTCATACAAAAAGGAATATTGTAAAATTAGAAAGAGTACAAAGAGCAGTCACTAAGATGGTTCCGGAGTTGAGCAAGTCAGCCTATGAAGAGAGATTAAAAATGCTGGAAATTCCTACCCTTGAAAATAGGAGAGAGAGAGAGAGAGAGAGAGGAGATTTAATAAACACCTATAGAATGATAAATGGTATGGAAAATGTGGACAAAAAATGTTTTATAAATTCAGACACAGACTACAGAGGGACACAATAAGAAGCTGAAGAAAGTTGACTGTAGAAAAGACATCAAGAGGTGTAGTGAACAAATGGAATGAACTCAGTGAAGATGTTGTCAATGCTGTAACTATCCAAACTGGATAGATATAGAGACAGGATACTATGAGATTACTCCCCTCCCGTAAACCACAACTAGGTAAATACAACTAGGTAAACACACACACACACACACACACACACACAACCTTAAACATGAGGAGGAAGGAAAGAGACTTAATTGTATTGTTCAGTATGATGAAAGGAGTGGAACAAATAGAGAGAAGACATAGTGTGGAATGAAAAAGACACAGGTAGATATGGAAGAAAGGTGGAAAGGATAATTTATAGGAGAGATATTAAGAAGCATAGAAGTACAGAAGCACAGAAATATAGAAGCCCAGAATGATTTAGATGAGAAAATAGTTCATACAAGGAACATTCATGAACAAGGAAAATTGGATAATATTAGATATGGAGACAGTACATTATAAGCATAGTTCTTTTTCTGTATATCACAACTAAGTCAATATACACACATGGAAGAGAGAGAGAGAGAGAGAGAGAGAGAGAGAGAGAGAGAGAGAGAGAGAGAGTATGAGGTGAAGAAAGTTTATTGCCCTAACATGGTAGAGATTGGCTGAATGGTGTGACTCTTGGTGAATTTCAGATAGCAACTGCTTCTCATTTTTATATAGGTTAATTGACAGATATTTATTATAAACCAGAGGAAAGCTTGCATTTATTTTACTTCATTTGCCTTCATTTTACTATTTACATTAAAAATGTTCTTTACTAAATTTTAAAAATTTCTTTGTCCATTCATATTTTTCATGCCTATACCTGTTTTTATTTGTATACAAGATGCTTAACTGTTCACCCAAGTTTAACTTTGAGACCTGTTATTTGCAGGCATTTGCATGGTTCAGTGACCTTTTAGTGGAGCATGCAGAGATCTTCTGGTCCCTGTTTGCTGTGGACATGGATCAAGTATTAGCAGAACAACCCCCTGATACCTGGGACTCCTTCCCACTCTTCCAGATACTAAATGACTACCTAAGAACAGATGGTAAGTTTTCCTGTGTTTGGACTCAGATTAAAGGAAACTTGATAGAATCAGTCTTGGACTCAGATTAAAGAAAACTTGATAGAATCAGTCTTGGACTCAGACTAAAGAAAACTTGATAGAATCAGTCTTGAGTATTATGAGTGCAAAATAATGGTGAGTAGAAAATGATTATAACATTATCAAGTGCATCTAAAGTTATAATATACATAGTGTATCTTAGTAGTCTGAAGGATACAATTTTTTCCAAGATATTAAATATCTCTGGCTGATTTCCATTGCAATCTTTGCAGTTGGAATAACTCCAATGAAGGAAAAGGAATGGATGGTGGGGGAAAGAGAGGCAATATAATATAATGAGGTGGTTGTCATATGGAAAAGTTGCCTTATTTATTTATTTTTATTTATTAATTTGTTTATTTTGTTTAATTACTTATTATTCTTATTTGTTTTTTGTATTTAATGGAAACTGAGAAACACAGTTCTATGTAAATAGTCTTTCAAAACTGCTGCCTATTAAAATTTATTACAAGAATTGGCTCTTTATATATTTATTTATTCTTTTTTATTCACCCTATAGAGACTGTTATTCCTAAACAAATTTATGAATGTTGAAGGTCAGGAGGCAAATATGCACATCTTTAAATACTGCAAAATTAAATGCAGCTGTGTTATTTATTGATGATTTATATAAATTGATGTTTTCATATAAATTGTGAAATTGTAAAGGTAAAAGAAACTTATCTTTGATAATTCAAGTTATGATGCTCAAGATTTTGTATTGAGCTGGTTTTTAGTAGATCAGGGAAATTAAGTGGTTAAGAATGATATAAAGATTTAAAGAACAAAGCAGTAAATTGAAAGTAATAAACTATAGTAGTGGAGATCAACTAATGTGACCTGAAAATATAAACAAGTTGGTTTCTGTATTGCAGTTGAAGGAAAGAATAGGCAGAAAAATATGGCTGAGAAATTATACACATAAGGGTCGTTTTGAAAGTAATGATATCAGGCTTCATGTGTCTAAAACATGAATCATCAACATAAGATTAGCTGTCTTCAGAATTGCTTCATGCAATAATCATAGCATGCAATGCACTTTTTATCACCTACTAGTGATGGAAAGTTCTTTGCCATGTTAAAGACACCATCATAATGATAGCTTGAGTACTGGATGTAAAATGAAGAGTTTTTTTTCACCTCAGGGAATAAAAAGAAGCACACGAAGCCAGTTCCAGTGAATAGGGCGGAGGGCTTATCATTTCCACACCATGTCATCAAGAGTCTGCTGTGCAACTTGTGACTGGTGAGCTGGTGCATTGTCCTAATGCAGTATCCATCTTGTCTCATTTTTTGCTGACCTGAAGGCCTAATGGCCCTTTTTGGGATGAGATTATACTCTTTAATAATGGCACCAGTTTAGTCCAGTGTATTTGGGGATAGAGGATACCTTTTTCCAGTACCTTAAATCTTATGTAAAACCATTTTCTTGAAGAGTCATTGTTAGAGATCTTACCCCCGATTATGTATATTTCAATACCATCTCAGCTATGGAACTTGACTTGTTCATCAGTGTTCAGTAACATATGTATAGCACATCCAAGCCAGGTGGACAGAAATATGTTCCAAGTTGCAATGATGTACTGTTTGCAAGTAGAGAGATGGTGATTTTTCTCATTAGAAAATGATATCATGTACTTTCAAAACAACCCAAGTGCAAGCTTTTGTAATGCTTCTGTATGCAAGCCATTCAAATATATTCCAATAATAATGTGTAAATGCTCAGTAAAATCAAAGGGCAGTGTTATGGAAAACCCTACCCATCTGATATTTAGTAACCGATTCATTGGTTATATTGTATAGTAGTTTAGGTCCTCTTGGACTACACATTAATTGTCTTCAGTAATTGCGTTCAAAAGTCTACTGTAACTGAGGGAACTACGGGTTGGCAGCAACTATCAAATCTATGAGGCTGCCACTCCTTTTACCCACCCATGGAGAAGGGAATATAATATACATTAAATCAACTCTTCCTTGCAGAGAAAGAGTCACAACCCAAATGCCGGGGGGGGGCACAATTAGGACAGAGGACAAACTGGGATGAGTCTTGTAATATTCTGTGGACAGCCTCCCACATAATGGGCCAAAGCCCACACCAAACAGAATATTATATCCTTCTGCACATGAATAGTCTATATGCAGTCCCCTGGAGGAATACAGACAGCCACACGCACACAGAATTATGAAGTCCTCTGGCTTCAGAGCTCCCAGCAGCAAGTTCTGAAAGCCAGTCACATTTAACATCACAAAAACATTAATGACACAAGTACACCACAACAGACAGGGCTGGGATGATTAGAGAACCAGACCCAGGCTCTCAACAAAACACAAACTACTGGGATGCCATGATGGAGAGGATGAGACTCATAGCCCACCACAATTTGACTGGCATAACACTCAGCCAGGCCTGTGACTGGTGCTTATCCTACCTAGCAAAGGCAGGGGCATACTGCTGCTAACACTCAGGCAATAGTTACTAATAATGGCCCTCTAACTTATCCCTCTGACTCATGTGCCAGTGCTCCATCATTCAAGCAAGCTATCTGTGTCCTTTCCTTATGTCAACAAGTGCCTGACTGAACAAGGACAATGGGATGCATCTTCCAGCCATTGCATGCTCCCTCAGATGCATGGGAGTGAGTCACATGACATAGGAAAAGGGGGCAGGTAACAGGGAAGGAACGAGGGAGGCCAGGGGTATGGCAGGTAACTGCCATACACTCAGTCACCCTCGCTTATGCTTACTCGTAAAGGACTACAGTCTTGCAAAAATTATTGTGCACTTATGGGAGGGACTGGGTGAAATTTAATGAGTTTGAGGGGAGAGACCAACCCTTCTATTATATTATAATTGAGCTCAATAGGAAGGGACAAAGTTGACAAAATTAATATAGGAAGAAAACTAGGAAGACATGTGAGTTTTTAAAGTAAACTTGGGAGTGCAGGCAGGTATTCATCATGCCTCTGGCATCTTCTGTCTTCCTCTCGCTCTTACTCTCTCTCTCTCTCTCTCTCTCTCTCTCTCTCTCTCTCTCTCTCTCTCTCTCTCTCTCTCTCTCTCTCTCTCTCTCTCTCTCTCTCTCTCTCTCTCTCTCTCTCTCTCTCTCTTAATCAGTTCCTAAATACTATTTGAAATCCGAAGTGTTTGAAAACCAAAACTATTTTCCCCATAGGAATCAATATAAAATGGATTAATCCATTCCCAGACACCAGCCTACCATGTTCTTAGCAGCTTGTGACAGATGCTCCCATAGCCAAGATGGCAGCTTCACATCTCCAGCTCACAAATGATTTATCTAGAAAGGATGTATTGAAAGAAGTTAGTGACACAGAACTCATCAGAAGATACTGTTTAGAGTTTAGACTGTGCAGATATTCTCTTTGTCACCAATCTAGTGAAGGAAGCCTTACAGAGGGACACAGAGAGGAGCAAGCCATTTACCACCAAAATGAAGGTGATCATAAGAGTTAGACATTTTGCTGTTTGGAAAAGCTACTGGAAAAATGCAGTTATGCAGTAGTGATGGCACTGGGGGTCACTGAGTGAGCCACAAGTGGGTCAGCAGTGGCAGCTCGTCAATAGGGACTGCGAGACTACAGCCCCCCCAGTGGATTTCTAGGATTCACGAAAATAATGTTAATTTATTTATGTTTGACTATCATTCACATGAAAACACCAATTCTCATATGTTTATATGAAAAAAACAAATACTGCAAAACAATGAGGAAGTACAGAAATGATTTACTATTTAATGATACGAAAGCCGGGAGAAATGGGGGGAGGCTTCCCGGGCGGAATGGCGAGTGTGGACTGCGGCCAGCGCAGTCTTGTCTCGGCCGTTGTTGTGGCTAGGTGAGTGTTATTGCGTCGGTCTTATTTTCAATCGTGTTTTTCAATTGGTCAGGGATGATTTTAAAATATTATTGATCAGTGATGGCTTGTGCTCAATCTTGATTATCATAGATGGTGTAAAATCACAGAAACATCGTATAAAATAGTATTTTTTTTCTTTTCCCAGGTAGGCCTAGCAGTATTTTGCAAAATGGCACAAGAAGCAAAGACGGTTTCTGCATTGAAAGAACTTGCACTTGCCATGATTTCAATAGAGAAGATTTCTATGAATAATATGCCAGGTTTAAATGAAAAAGTTATTGATCTGTTTGCACAAAACAGGAACAGGAGAATGGACTTCCTTTTCAAATAGACTAAGCCAGCACTAAGGAAGTCTAGCATTTACTGTTAGGATAAGACCTAAAGAATTAAATAATTATCTATCTATCTTTATAATCTATCAATCAATGGTATGTTAAACAATAACAATAAAAGCATTTAAGATTTTATTTGTCTGAATGTGAGACAGCTCCCCCATCAGTAACAGCCACGAGCTGCCACTGTGGGTCAGGATTACTCCTGAATGCCAAAAACTATTTGTTTACATCAAGGTTTTTCAATGGGATCATTTACCTTATTTCAAAGATTGAACTACTGTCTTACACTTTATGCCTCTCCTCTAAATATAAAAAAAGGAAGTAAATATTTATAGAAATTATAAATTAGTAACAAACAGCAGCTTTTGCTATGCCTTTTGATATTTTAAATCAAATAACTTTTTGTTTGAGAACTGAATTATGGTACCACAACAGAAGCAATAATGAGTAAAAATATTTGTTCAAAACTGATTTGTTTGAAAAGGTTCCACTGTGTTAAATATATATATATATATATATATATATATATATATATATATATATATATATATATATATATATATATATATATATATATATATATATATATATATATATATATATATATATAAGTACAAGGACAAAAACTGTTAAATATATATATATATATATATATATATATATATATATATATATATATGGTAAGACTAGGACTAGGCGCGAAACTTGGGAGGGTACTGTATATATTTGTTCTGTTATCTCAAATTTATTCATGCAAATGTGCTCAGCTTCATTGTTTTCTTGTCTTCCTTACTTTGCTTTATTTCCTGCTTCAAATCTTTCATCTCCTTTTGGGTGAATTCAAGACTCATTACGTCCTTTACATTTATTTGGAGGGATTTCAATTTCTCATTAATTTGTTGAAATAGCAGCTCCACGGTGCCCGGGTAAGTCTGCTCCTGAGAAGACAGCAAGGCTTTCAACACTGACATATCCATGGTAGCTGCCAACAAATTAAACAATCATTGAATGAAGTAGTATAACTAGCGGAGAGGCCTAAAAATAAATCTGCTTATGAGCAAAGCCAGAGCAGGACAGAGAGAGAGAGAGAGAGAGAGAGATGTCATCGGCCTTTGTCAAGGTCACTTGCTGGCTGTTACACACCCACAATTAGTCTCTCAAACATGCAGTTGACTGTGTGTCAGCCAATTCTCTTGCATCTTAAGACCTAGGATGTTCATAAAATAAAGCAAGTATTCAATAATTTTGAAATATGCCATAATATGCAAACAGTTTTGTAAAATAAAACAAGTGTTTGATAGCTTTAAAGGGGTCATTACACCATAAATTTGGTAAACAGAGGTTGGTTATATGAACTGTATTTAAAAACATGTAACAAAAAAATTTTTGTTTTTTGGGGGACTGGAACATATTAATAGCATTTCAGTTAATTTCAGTGGGAAAAATTCATTAGACATACAAGCAAATTGAGTTACGAGTTCTATCACAGAACAAATTAAACTCACAAGTCAAGGTACCACTGTATATATATATATATATATATATATATATATATATATATATATATATATATATATATATATATATATATATATATATATATATATATATATATATATAGGGAGTCCCATCTAGAAAATCACATATCCTCAGAAATCAAAGACTAAGTCACCCTAAGTTGAAAATATTCTCTGGTCAGATGCCTTTAACGCCATGGTTTAGAAGTTACAGGACATTTAAATATGAACACGCACCAATAGCAAGTGGCTGCACACAGGCTATAGTACAACATCCAGCTGATTGCTCTTGCCATATAGAATTCCTTATGTTTGCCATACAGAGTTCCTTATTATTTGCTACAATGATACACCGT
This sequence comes from Scylla paramamosain, assembly GCF_035594125.1. Taxonomy (NCBI): domain Eukaryota; kingdom Metazoa; phylum Arthropoda; class Malacostraca; order Decapoda; family Portunidae; genus Scylla; species Scylla paramamosain. Next base: position 385,168 of record NW_026973711.1, read on the forward strand.
CTTCTTGTATTCCATTTCATCTTTATTTGCAAGTCTGATATGTAATCAAGTCACATCCCCAAGATGGCAACACCATTACTGCTGCCTTCCCTACCAGCACAGCATTCTAAGTTTACTGATTTGTTTCATTAGGTAGATGATGGAGGCTGCTGCCCTTCATTTAGGTGGTACAAGATATACCATAAATTACTAATTTCCTGCCCAGAAATCAAGGGTTAACCTATGCTTGAGATCAAACTATACATGGGGATATATGGTATATTTGAGTTTTTTAAATAAAAAAAATGACAGTGCTCAATACTCATGAAGCAAAGGTAGTGGACTGGTAGTGCCATCCATTGCATATGGAGTAAGTTGGCCACTTCTTTTCTTCACCACACTTAACCTTCTCAATCATTGCTGGTGGTATGCATTTGATGCTGGGTAAACTCTAGACCAGCTAGTCACCCAACATAAATCTTGATAGTGAGCTGAAATTTGAATCCTGGACTTACTTTGTTGTACTTAGATGAGTTACCACCTAAATCACCATGTTCCCAATTGATGATTAGTAATGTGTAATGGAAGATTATTTCAAAATACTACTTAAGGATATTTTCATCATTCTTTTTATCATCATTACTAAAGAACATATTAACCCCTTCACTACAAAGCGCATAGTGTGAGCCCAACAGCACAGTACGAGGACGAGGCCACTGTCACTCTCCATAGAGTGCAGTTGGCATTTGATATTTTCTGTCTTTTTCAAGAACTATTTTACCTGTTTTTGTTATCGGTTTATTTAATTTTATAACCAATTTTGAGCAAGAAAGTTATACATGTCATCATGTGTAACAGGGTTTTAAATAATTCTGTTCACATGACAATTTTTGTCGGGATGTTTGGTAAATAACTAGGCAACTCTCATTCATCTAGTCACATAATATGCCAACCAGCTCATCATCAAAGGAAAGTTTGGAGGCATCAGAGAGACAAGTGATGAGTTGCCAAGAGTCCAAAGAACTGAGAAACAGTTACTGTGGTAAATCAAGACACTCATCATAAAACATGTCTGACATTAACCTCCAACCTTGTTCAGCCTCCCTCAACTCAACCTCAGGGCCATCACTCTCATCATCACTACAGGAATCATTATCATCACTCTCATCCACATCTGGGATTCATCCCTGCTACTGTCAGAAAGATCATCCATAATGTATGGAAAATAGACAAACTCATATCAGCCTCAAAGTCTCACCCCCCACTGCCAACATGGAAAGTTGCCATGTGGGTGGTACTGAAATTATTTATTGTTTTATGATTGGCTGACAGGTGAATGGGGTAGAGCCAGATCTGAGTGAATGACGTATGTGAACCCCACACTGTTCTGCCTGTACCAGAAAATGGGATTTCAAACTCTAAATGTGTATATCACGTGGGAGTGACATGCCTGATGCTTCATCAGATGGTTGTATGGGTGAGCAATGGTGCACCTCATGCATCATCATAGTGAAGGGTTAAGGATCATAATTAATCCCTAGAGGGTGAAGATACTGCTATAAACTGCTCACCTGTATGGCAATGTTTTTTACATTTTCATGGAAATCATTCTATTTCCATCATAAATTGGCTGGGTTGCTTGCTTTAAATTTAACCAACCTTCTTCTTTAATCTCACACAAATGCAAAGTCTCTAGGTCATGTGGTTTTTCTGTGCTGGCTTGATGAAGCACAGTATTTTTATTGACATGGCAGACCTCAGTTCAGAACGCTGCTCAGCATTTACATGATGGACATCATAAGTGTTGTATTTGTGGCTCACATGGCCTTCCTTACATTTTCTCATATCAAGAACTGGCTTATGAGGAATTGAAGACACTGGTCATGGAAAATCTTGCTCAGAATCAGATGCAGAAGAAAAAAAAAATTGTAGGTCTTGCCATCTTGACAATTGTGGAGACATTGGTTGAGGGTATAGTAGTTGTGTGAAGGCCCAGAAATCACACTGACCAAAAGCTATTGTGTGAGCTCCAAAATGAGACCAGGAACAGACAAACCAGAAAAATCCATCACCCATCCTTTATCTTGTAGCCAGAAAAATTTGTCACCTGCCCTTTGTGTTAATTATGTAGGTGGTCCAGTTCTTTTATAAGAAAATGGAAAAAAAGATTATTCATCTTGCATAATTTTAGAAGGCAACATACACCATAGTAATAAGCAGTAAGTCTTGCCACAAGCTTGACTTCACAATGACACTGCCCACCCTCCTCTTGCCACAAGCCCTTTTGTTTGGTGCTGGCACAGAGGAGGCAGGGCAATTGTTGGAGATGCTATTATAGCTGAGCAAAAATTATTGTCATTTACATTTTCAGATTGTGTCATCCCAGGATATAAATCTGATGGCATATTTTACGATTAGAAGTGTTTTTAAGTTTTGATAAAGAGAGTGGCAGTGGCATGTATTATCATGGTGATGGATTGCTATCAGCACAACAGTAACACAAGCATGTATGAGTATGTGGCACTACCATGGATTTCATCAATCTTTAACTTCAGGAATACTAATAATCTCCCCCGAAGGGTGGTGTTGAAAATGAGAGGAATTGGACATGAGTGAACACTCCCAGAAATTACCTTTATTTGACCATGCCCATATAAGCCCATCCAGGTCATCAGCTTGTTGTTTTATGTTGAACATAAAGGCATAGTACTTATCCCAGGTTGAAGCCAATATAATACTTATAAAAAGTGAAAATAAGAATGAGAATGGATGAGTAATCACTGAGAATGCATACATATCCAGTGATAGGGTATTATTACTGGACCTGTACAGACTAAAAGGAATCTCATTATGTTCTATGGATAGACAGTAAAAAGAAAAGACAAAGCCAACCCAACAAAATACCACTTGTGAATTGGGGGTAACTTTGGATATTACATGAAAGGTTGACTTTTAGGTCATTTCTTTAAACTTACATATATATTGCTTCTCACAGCCAATTTTGGAAAAGTCTCTCAGTGCTTCAGTATCTAAGAGTGATGTGATGTTCTAATTATGTGTATTTGTTACAGTTTTTAGTGGTATAAGTAACTGTTTATAGTTTTTTTTTCTTTTCTATTTATAATGAACTGAGGAATCCATGACATGGGATATTAATTTTTTTTTTCCCCCCCTCAGATAACCTAAAAAATGGACGGTTTCATCAACACCTCAGAGAAACATTCGCTCCAATGGTTGTTCGATATGTGGATCTGATGGAGTCTTCAATAGCCCAGTCCATCCACAAAGGCTTCGAGAAGGAACGGTGGGAGAATAAGGGAGGAGGCCGTTGGTAGAAAACACACAATCCAAGATTAATTATTTGCTTAGTAAAATATAATATTTTATTTATTTATTTTCTTATTTGTGTTATTTTTGTTTTATGCTTGCACTAATACATTTTTTACAGTCATACTGAAACAACATCTTTATACTAGCATTTTCTGAAAATAAGGTAACACATTTTTTTTTCTTAATATGTGAACTGGTAAAAACTGGGATACTATCATAACAGTAATGTGATTTTTATATTGTTATTTTTATATAATGAGAATGAACTCATGAATATGGCTACTCTGATTTCCAGGATAGAGTGAGATGTAAAGCAGCTTTCTAGAATAGACTGAAATTTAAACCTGGAGATAGTGATATTGAAATTAGATCATCCCATCCTCATTAGAGTTTACTATCCTTCTAACATTTGTTGCATTAAATCAAGGTTTATTCATAATTTGGTTTAATATTCCAATTTCAATTTTGTGCATTTATGTGCATATTAATTTATATCAAAGTAATGCAACACTCAGTATCTCAATGAAGACCCAACACAGAAGAGGCTGAGTATCCTACATCAAGTTAATAAAGGTGTGCAAAATGAAGTCACAATGCAGATTTATGTACATACAAGTAGTGTCAGCATTCTCAAGTAACAAAGACTTCAGCTGTGATACTAGTATTACCATGGTGGGAGTATTCACACCCAAATCTGTGTAAACCTTGTGTTGGATTGTTGAGTGAGTGTAGTCAGCTATCTCTTTTAGCATTGTTTGTTTCTAGTGAATTATGGAATATAAAAGAGAAATGTTTCAAAACAAATTCAAATCTCAATAGGCCATACTTGTTGTTTTGGGCAACTACATGGGCAATTTGCACTGAAAGGCCTGCCTCCCTGTCATGTTTCATGTTTGTTTTTGCAGCTTTGATAGCAGGGATGTCAATATTATATATATATATATATATATATATATATATATATATATATATATATATATATATATATATATATATATATATATATATATATATATATATATACATAGGAGGCGAAGAATTAGTAGCTCCTGTCTCCATAGTCCAAAGCTTTTCCCTTAAGCTTCACATAACAGTGCTGGAATAGAGGGATGAAGATACTTGAAAAATTTCACTGAACTGCAGGGCTTACTCAATTGCTGTATTCATTGTAACTGAGTACATATATTGCAACACTCAAACAGTACAGCAAAAGAATGAACTCTCAGGATGCAACTGTTCATAATATTTTGTATAAAAACAAAGATTTGATGAATATCTAAGAATAAAAAATGTCAAGGCACGATTGGTTCAGTGTACTTCACTTTCTTAAAGACCTTGTGATTAGAGCTGTCCACCCAAAAAGTTTTACAGTGAAAGGTCATAGAAAGTCATTCTCTTGCATGAAAATAAGAAATTTATGTATAAAAACAAAAATGTATCAAACTTACAATAACCTGAACCAGCAAAAGAACCCTCCTCAAAACCAGAGTTCTGAAGAGAAACAAGGAGGTATGTTTGGCAAGTTTTTGATTACAAGAAAATAATTTTGTTGCACATCACATTTGATGTGCATGTTAAGCTAAGAAGTTCCAAACCATGTGTACCATACTTTTGACTTCGATTCAGATTGATGGTTTTACATCAGACTCAAATGCATATGTATATACAGTATTGGTGGGCAAAATGTTTCAAGCACTTTTATGTGTTTAAATCTCCCTCTGAGTGCAGCTGACAGCTGCTGACCAGTCATTTATCAAAACTACTGCATCCTTTTGTGCCGAAGTATATGACAGAGTTGCAGGATGGGAAAGCAACTAGTATATGTAACTGTAATGAGGACTTCATGAAAGCTAAAGATGTATGCTGTTGGTCTGTACTACCGCGTTTTCGTAGGCTTAGATGATCAGCCCATTATGTGATCAATGGGTTGCATTATCATGACATCTTTTCTTATAACAATATAATTCCTCAAGACTAAAAGAGTCAGCCCTATCTAAAAAAAAAAAAACAGCAAGGGACCATCAGGAATGTACTATCAATGGGTCTTCCTTAGCCACTGTGCCTGATTATGTACTTGCATAGTCACATGTTATTGATGGATGTTTCTGAAACTAGAAAGAAGCCAACATCTGGCTTCTAAGTAGTATATATTCTTGTTTAATGCCATTGAGGAATTTATCAATGGCATGCATGCAATTTTCTTTGCCAGGTATTTAATTAAGTTCATTACATAGTATTTTTTGGGACATTCAAAGAGTGCAAGACTACTGCAAATATTATTTATTTGATATCTTATGTGAATTTTTCAATGATTATTATTTTTTTCATTATTCGTTTATTTTCTTCACATTTTGGGCATCCATCACATGTGGGCTTTGTTACTGGAAGCTTGGATGATTGACCTGCAGGTTTGTGTTCAGGAAGCTTGTTTGGTCATCATCATCATCAGTGAGTGGTAATGCAGACCAGATTTTTTAAGTGATGCCTGGAGGCTCATGATACTCTCCAGTATTTCCCAACACACTCGCAGTTGAAGGCAGGATAGATTGTAGTATGTGGGTGCTCTTAATTTACACAGCAATAGCTGAAAAGTGGCCAGCTGTGGGTGGAATTGCAACTCAGATTTCTGCACTCACTACTTCTATGTGCTTACTATTAGGGCATCACCTTCCTAACAACTAAGAGCATTGTGAAGTGTAGGGAAGGTTCATTTGACATCTTTTTGACTCCATAGTACAGTAAGGATGTATCAATAACTTTTTAGCATTGGCATATACTTAATTCTAGGTAACCATAGATCTGTCTTTACAGGACATCTGTTGGCAGTATTAATGTCACTGCCCATGACTTTTCAATGACAATGACATGATCTACAGTCATTGGTGTTCCTAATGATCATTCTTGAGACATTATAAGAGGTAGTTAGTCTTGCTTTAGGTTTCTGTAGTTAAGACCAAAGTCTAGGCATTTAGAGACTTATTGAAAGGAAGAGTATTTTCTGTTTGTGCATGCAATAAGGAAACTACATTTGTTGGTAGTGCAGAATTTTGCTATTGTGGGTTTTATTCAGAAGTTTTTACTGATTTATTGTAATGGATATTCTTTGTACAAGTATATAGAGAATGGTTAATTTATGTACTGAACTATAAAATTTATCTTGACATTGCTTCAAGAGTGTGTGATGCCAACACTAAATAGTGACCTGAAGAGGTAAATTGGCACATTTAGTTACACTGGAGATATCATTTATCAAATCTGAGTTTGTGATTGTTCCATGAATCAAGTCTTGTTACTTGCACAGTGCATGAATACCAACTCATCTGTATGGATCTATGGCATGCTTCTTGGAAGTCAGTCTTGTTGACTGTTTTGTTACTATAAGAAATGATTCTGCATGGAAATCAAGGGCATGCCTAGAAAACTTGTGGCTGGAACAAATTGATTTATCTTACCTATAGGTATTTATGATAGGAAGGTTCTATGCAGAATTCTCTTTCCAGTATTTTTATTCCATCTTGCTATGTTTGAACAATACTGGCAAAGTATTATATGTATCCAACTTCTGATATTTCTTTTCTTAGACAAATAATGCTCTTTTCTTAAATGTCTTTCCACTCAAACTCCTTCTAGAATCCAGTGTATTATATTTCCTCTTCTTAAATGTTACCACGTTACATATGTCATTAACTTTCAGCTCTCTTCCTTAGCACACAGAATCAAATCATCTTCCCATCTGTTGTAAGTTTCATGTTGTCTGGCAACAATATGGCATCATCATCATGTAGGAAACTAAAACATTTTTAGTTTTTATACGGACATGAGTACACACACACACACACACATGCGCATACACACACACACACACACACACACACACACACACACACACACACACACACACACACACACACACACACACACACACACACACACACACACACACACACACACCTTGTAGTGTAGTGGTTAGCATGCTCAGCTCACAACCAAGAAGGCCTGGGTTCAAACCCTCGGTGCGGCGAGG
>NW_026973711.1:395000-452500 GCF_035594125.1 Scylla paramamosain
ACACTTTCTGATGAAACTACAAAAAAATTTAAGGCAGTTTATTATGTAAAAAAAAATATTTTAGAAATGATGAGTCTTGCAAAGACTAAGATAATTGAAGACATCCAAATTATAGTGGAAAAAAATTACAGTTATCAGACATGGAGGAAAGATGGAAAGGATAAATAGGGTGAAGTGATGATCATAACTACATCAGAATGAAAATGAGAAAGGTTGTGTATGTATTGCAAAATAAATATTGAAGTAACTAGTTTCAGTAAAAGGAAAAATGTAGAAACACAGAAAATAGTCACATACATTCCTCCCAAAATTATTTATTGAGCAAGAGAACATGAAAAAATTAAGCCCTCAAGGGAGAAATGCAGCAAACCTTATTTTCTTTGATCAGAAATTGCTACAAAATTTTGCTGAATTTTAATAAAATATAACTTTTGTTATAGATAGAAACTCCATATCAAAATAAAATTAAAACCATAACTTATTGTCAACAATAAAGTAAATAAATATGGATATATGTGCTATTCATGGCATAAGTTAAATACAGTAAAGGAATGACTATGACTGGAGGCTTATATAGTACTACAATAAGGTAGGTGGTGTTTGAAAGCAAGAGATCAGATTACCTGGGAATGCAATGGATAACCAAAATGTGAAGAGAAGAGAGAGAGATGAAAGATTGGATCTAAAAATTACAAATAGGTAAGCTTTCTAAAGGACATGAAATATACATGACTCTTTGAAAAGTTGCCACTTTGCTTAGGATATAGACATGAGGAGAGACTTTGAAGTGGAAAGGGATGAATACATATAATTATTCCAGATCTAACTTATTGGCTATAGATGTTCTTCCATTAAATAGGAAAATCAGTTCCAGTTCTGCTTGGTACAGTTTGGTTGGTAAGCTTGCTCAATAGAGGCACCTTAATTCACACTATTATTCCAATTCCCTCTGAAAATACCAGATCTCTCCACATAGCTCACAAAATAGGAAAATTTGCATTATTATATTAAGCAGTCATTTTTCAAGTAGAACACCTTTTCAAAAACTTGATTGGGTAAACATAGTAATTGCAATGAATATAAGTCAGTGAGTAAAAATTTCTTTTTGAACCTTTTACTGATAACTGATTTTTGCATCAATTATGAGAACAAATGTGTAATGAAACATGTGTTCTTATACAGCACTACTTCTAGATGTAAGAACATAAGAACATAAGAAATAAGGGAAGCTGCAAGAAGCGACCAGGCTTACACATGGCAGTCCCTGTACGAAACACACCTACCTATTTCCATCTGCTATCCCCATCCATAAACTTGTCTAATCTTCTCTTAAAGCTCTCTAGTGTCCTAGCACTAACTACATGATTACTGAGTCCGTTCCACTCATCTACCACTCTATTTGAGAACCAATTTTTTCCTATCTCCTTCCTAAACCTAAATTTTTCAAGCTTGAACCTGTTATTTCTTGTTCTACCCTGGTTGCTGATCCTAAGAATTTTGCTTACATCTCCCTTGTTATAACCCTTATACCACTTAAAGACTTCTATCAGGTCCGCTCTTAACCTACGTCTCTCTAGAGAATGTAAATTTAACAGCTTCAAACCTCGCCTCATAAGGAATACTCCTCATCCCCTGTATCCTTTTATTCATTCTCCTCTGTACTGATTCTAATAGACCTATATCTTTCCTGTAATGTGGGGACCAGAACTGCACTGCGTAGTCTAGATGAGGTCTGACCAGCGCCAAGTATAACTTTAATATTACTCCCGGCCTTCTACTTTTAACACTCCTAAAAATGAATCCTAGTACCCTATTTGCCTTGTTTCTGGCTTCTATGCATTGTTTCCCTAGACGGAGTTCAGAGCTAACTATAACTCCTAAATCTTTCTTGTACCCTGTACCTACCAGAGTTTGGTTGTCTAATGTGTACCTATTGTGTGGGTTTCCTCTACTTACGCTAAGCACTTTGCATTTATTGATATTAAATTGCATTTGCCATCTATCCGTCCATTCATTCATTCTATCTAAGTCTGGCTGCAAGGCGATGGCATCCGATTCTGACCTAATTAATCTACCTATCTTTGTGTCATCCACAAATTTACTAACATCACTACTAATTCCACTATCCAAGTCATTGATATACATTAGAAATAACAATGTCCCTAATACTGATCCCTGTGGCACCCCACTAATTACTTGACCCCACTCAGATTTCGAGCCGTTTATTACCACTCTCTGTCGCCTGTTACCAAGCCATGACCCTATGATGCCATCAGATTCTATATTAAAAGCAACATGAAAGAGAAAAATAAGAATTCCTATGAATGTTTGGCATCTTGATTGCTGAGACACAATAGTACACCTGATGTGCCTCCCTCTTTCCCTCATCCCCGATGGCATCAGGACACAAATGGCTAGAGATAACTGTTGGATAATTTGGACTTTATGCAAACTCAACCCATGTTCACCTCCACAATTAGTTGAGATTAAAAAGTGTTTACTGTAATCAGGATTCAAAGTAATAAAATATAAGCTCTAGGAAAAGCTTTTTCTCTACATTTTTTTTTACTTTTAAATTATCTATAAGGTTTTGTTTACTTGAAGTAGAATATTTATTTCATTACTAAATAGTAATTGCTATATGCAGTTACAAGTATATGTTTAGTTCCATGTAAACTGTAAACTGCAAAATTTGGCAAATGTAAAAAAATTTATTTGAAAAAAATATATATATGTATAAGCTTTGCTTCATGCTTCCCACCACACATTTAGGGAAATGAATAATGTTGTCAGCCTGCCACCTGTTATAGTTAATCTTGTTCTGCACAGTTACTGCCTTGCATGTTTTTACCAGCAATTACTGTAATATATCATGCCCACATAATAAAATAGACAATCCAAGGATAATGTGGTATTATTACTAAGGGTGATCATATGGGATTGGTTACAGGTTAACTGCAGAGTTAACATGAGGATCACATATGAAGCAAAAATCATAATTTGATACATTGTCACACTACTAACTAGCACTATCACATTGCCATGAAGAATCCTTTTATCTGCTGCACCTCTGTTCCCTGAATTCACTCATTCTTGGCTCCCATTCAGATGCTGGTGAAGGTTCATCACCAGTGCCAAATGAAGCATTCTCACTGTTTAATAAAAAAAATAAAGAAATAAAAAATCAGAAAACTTTTGGAAAAGAATTAAACTGTATACAATATATTTAAATTTTATGTGGTTCATTAAGCAGGTACAATGCAAATTAAAATTTGCATATTCAATACTGTATTGCACAACCTTGTGATCAGCTTGTTAATGCTTTGGTCAAGTTAATCATTTCATGTGAAGGGTCACTTCAGTGCTAGTTTTCATAGTGGTTTCCTTATGAGATGATACAGTGGAAATATGTAACATGCTTAAATCAGCAAAAAAGTGCACTTTTTGTGAATCAATAATTAGTTGTGAATATAAACTTTGAAACAGAAAGAAAAGAAAGGCGGGGAAATAGCTTTTTCTGCAATGCTAGCCATAATATATCTATATACTAACTGAAAGTAGCATAATATAACACTACTCCTCAATGTCATTACTATTACTCTGTGGCAGTTCCTCATTAATGAATTATCAATGTCAACTATTATTCTTTGTCCTGCTGTATAGCTAAAGTTACTCTACTAAGCACCAGAGAGCCAAGTGTCCATCAAACACTAATTGTTGGTATTCAGGGATAAAATTAACTTGGTTAACCTCATGTTAATTACAAACAAAATTTCTCTCTCTCTCTCTCTCTCTCTCTCTCTCTCTCTCTCTCTCTCTCTCTCTCTCTCTGTTTCACTCCATTTTATTTTTTTATGCAATTGTCATTTGCAATGCATGCACTGTATTCTAGTCATTGTTAATTCTTGTAATAATGTTGATTGACTCTTAAGGATTTCTATAATACTCCATGTTTTTTTTTTTTTCTCTCTCTCCTTATTCTAATTTCCCTTGATGTTTTGTAGCAAAGATAACTCATGGGATCTATCACATGTCTTAATGTGTTGGTGGTCTTGTGTATATATACTCACTAACTACCTGTTTCTTCACCCCAACTCTTAGACAGCACTATTCAGTTTAGAGAATAAACTTTTTCACTCCTTGAAAGAATACCTTCCCTCTTAGAACTGTACATGTATTTCCTTTTAAATGAAGCCTGCATCTCTTTGCCATCTCCCTGAAGGAAACCTTCATCTCCGTCGGACTCGGAACCCCCCAAAAAAGTGGATCCAGTGGTGCTCGCCAGGTAACCTCCAGAAGCCTGTCGGAAGGAATGGCCTGAAAATAGAAGGAATTATTAAAGTTGTATATAGCAGTCCTTTACTATAGAAGAAAATTACGTACCAATTTCTGACTAGACTTATTATTTCTGTTGCTTGATCAAAGCTTCATTGCTATGACTTTTTAGCCTAAATTAAAGCTTTCTTAAAGCAATTTATCATCCAACAGTATTCAGCTTTGTGAGTATAATAAAATTATAATTAATGAATTACCATAAGCAGTAAATTTGCAAAAATTGTTGAGCAAGATTTTATATTTTTGCTCAGTTTTATTTGATTCAGATAAGTAAAACTAATATATGTAAATTTATCTTTTAAAAAAATCAAGCCACAGAAATAAAACTGTATTGCCTCATTTAAAAAGGAACAGATTTCCATCAGTAGATAAAAAAAAAAGTAGAGCACGGATTAGTATCTGTAAGTTGAAGCAAAAAAAACATGCAAGCTTGCAGAAGGACTCTTCAAATGTTGTCATTTCCTCAAGCTCCTTCAGCTGAATCTTTCAATTTCATTTTACTTCTTGTTTTGAAGTATGATATATATATTATGGATGGGTACTAATAAGAATACGAGGTTATCTCGTACAGTATAATTTTGCATTTTTTTATAGCATTTGAATATATATATATATATATATATATATATATATATATATATATATATATATATATATATATATATATATATATATATATATATATATATTTATTTATTTATTTATATATATCAAGGAGCCCTCCATGATGATATATCTTTTGGAAATTTGGACAGATTAAATTGAGGTGACATTCTGAATTGATGGCCAAAAATTCTTTAAATGACAGGCCTCTCTAGTTGCACGGTATGGGAATGATATTCAAATGAGTTTTCTAGGAAGGTACAGTAGCTGTCACTAGACAGATACAACTTTAGAGCAGCAAGGATCAGCTTGAGTTTGGAGTGATGTTAATATGACTTTTTTGTTATTTTCAATTTTATTTTGAATATGTATGGTTTTCTCAAGCTTTATTAAATGCTTAATATTCATTTATTTGACAATTCAGATAACACAAGACATCAAAACTTGCAGTACCAACATGTGCTTGCCAGTGTACATTTTTTCTAGATATTAACAAGTAACATACATCTGCTTGCTACCTACAGACTTAGAATGTTGGTGTGTATGTGTGTGAGCATGTGTATAGGTTTGGATGTGTGTGGGTGTGTATGTGTGCATTTTTAAGGGCAACCCAATAGATTGCCAAATTTAGTCTTTTATTTTCCATAGACTTGCATACTCAGAACATATAGGAAAACGGCCTCCAGTATGTACTTGATATAAAATATTATTTCAAAGATACAGAACTTAAGCTAAAAGTATAGAATATTTAGAATTTAGAGTTTAGAATTTTCAATCTTGCCTTAGTGTGTGTTGTATATATAATAATGAATCTTTAAATATGCTTTTAATTTTTTTTTGTGCAAACAAACTAATTAAATGAAAAGAATTAACTAATTGAATTAAATTTTACACTTTAAAGCTAGTCTTCTTGGAATATTCAAATTCATTTATCATAGACTGTTCAGACTATTTACTCCATACTTGGCAGAATAAAAGATGAGGTATTATGCAAAGGTATATAATATATAATGTTGAAAGTAATGAAACCATATTTTTAAGCAAAAGTTGTTGTTTTTTATTCTTTGATTTTTTTTTGTTTATATGAAAATATAAGGTCATTCTTTCGTAACTTCAATAAACTTAAATTTATTTCATTCAAAGATACAGTTGAAACCTATATACACATGATATGTATTGTATGTATGGATGTGTTTGTATGTGTACATGTGTGTATGTGTGATTATATATATATATATATATATATATATATATATATATATATATATATATATATATATATATATATATATATATATATATATATATATATATATATATATACATACATACATACATACATACATACACACACACACACACACACATACATGTATACACATACATGTAAATGTGCATATACATATATACATAGCAGTATAAGCCCACTGCAGAAAATACTGAGTTTTTCAAGCAGAAAGCCAAGCTTGCTTAAGAAATTAGTAAAAAGTCAACATTAAAAAGAGGTAAATTTAATGTTTATTTTTCAGTACTGATTTGTATTGTCATTTTGCCTATGTGACTTACAGGTGTCATGATATGATGACAGCAACATTTTTTCATGCTACACATGCTTTTAAGTATTTTTATTTGAGTTTCTAAATTAATGCAATACAGACATTTGCTTTTTAGTTTCATTGTTATTCAGCAGTTTTTAATGAAAATTTATGAAAATTAGAGCCATTGCCAACCTTTATCAGGATATCAATACCATTTTAGATAAGAAATTGGGTGCATACACATTCATAAACATCATATACCTACGTGAGTAGAGATAACACTAATTGCACTTAAGAAATTTCTTTCATTAGGTAGAATATACACAAGTGCTAAAAACAAGATGAATCAATTGCCTTCCTCAGCTTTGGCTGAAGGATGGACAATTTTAAGTATGTTTTCCATCATCTTGCAGTGGAAAGGGCTCAGTATTTTTTGCAGGGCTCTATTTATAGTGTATTTGTGTGTATGCATGTGCTAGATGAAGCATATTGCTCAATATATCTTTATACCAGAATGGCAAAGGAATTGTGAAATAAATCTAAGTTCTGTTTGCAGAAGCAGATTTGAGTGCAGTACTGAAGTTGTACTGGTAATGGGTAATGAAAGCTTACATGCTTAGTGATACCATCTTTCATTGTCTTCTTTTACATATTTTTTAAATGTAAGATGATGCAATTTTATTTTTTTTCAAATGGGATTTTCTTGATTTTGTTCTTTGCTTGCAGTGCTCATTCCTATTCTATCAAATACTTTACAGTTTATACATATAAAATTGAGAATTCTATATAAAAAAATTAAAATCCAGTGAACTCCAGTTTCAGCCTTTGAATAAGAGTTAATACATATGAAATTGAGAATTCTATACAAATAATTCTAGAATCCAGTGAACTCCATTCCAGCCTTTGAATGCTGCCATCATCTATAATTTATTCAGATTTCATTTCAGTGCAACATAAAAGCAGTACAATATCATGAATACATATGTGTACATTTTATCCGAATTATATATTATACTATATTAAACTAATATATAAAGTCACAGACATTTGGATCTGAAAGTGGCCATTATCTCTCCCAGTCCACATGGTAGTAACACTCCAGATGCATTTCTTTTGTCTTATTCTCTCTCACAAAACATTTATGCTGAACATACTTCATGCAGTACAGTGAGATCCTAGTTTGCACATGACCCATGGAACCAAGGTATTGTTTAGCCCACTTCCAAGGAATTGCTCTGAGAGTGCTTGAAACAGAGAATCACTAGATGGTATTACACTATGTGCAAGTTAAGTTTGGTTTCCCATTATACTATGAAGGTGTGGCATTATATTTTACAACTACATAGATCTTACCAAATTTTAGAATTTTCTATTGGAAATTTAGAAATTAAGGCGGGAAAAGTCTGAACTCTCTGTGGTGACCATGAATGAGTAATTTTACTGAGCAATTGAAATATGTATTGTCTGGCAGGAATGGGTGTGCAACCTCCGAGGATCTATTCTGGAAGTTAGATGCCTTACAGTCTTTCATTCGAGACCTTCATTGGCCAGATCATGATTTTGCCAAACACCTTGAACAAAGGTTAAAGGTATGAGATGCTCTTAGTGTTATTATCTCTATATTGTAATGTGATTTTTTTTTACCAAGATATGTTGTTTTGTTCATCTTTGAACTCTCAGCTTTAGTCTGATATGATGAAAGATCCATGCATTCTAGCTGGTAACTTTCCCATTCTTTCCACAGTTGATGGCATGTGATATGATTGAGTCCTGTATCACAAGGACAGATCAAGCCTTCCAACAGTGGTTGAAAAAGGGTACCGGCTTTGTCTCCACAGACTATGTGCTCCCATCTGAAATGTGTGCCATGGTCAATGTTATTCTTGATGCCAAAAATCAGTCTTTCAAACTGTGTGCAGTGGATGGGGTAGATGTGGTAAGGAATTTTTTTATATGTTTCCTTGCTTTTGTCTGTAATGAGTATTGATTTTTTTTTACTTGTTTGTTGCAAACACAAAGCACTTATTTTTCATCGTAGTTATCATCCTGCATAATACACTTCTCAAGATGATGTTTCCACTCATTTAAGCCTTCTCTGAATAACTCAGTAGTTCTCTTTCGAAACCACATGTTTATAGCATTTTTTTTAGCTTTATCTATGTTTTCAAAGTGGGCTCCTTTTAGTGACTCTGAGCTTTGTAAAAAAAGGAAGAAGTCTGATGGCATGAGATCTAGGCTATAAAGCAAGTGAGGTTGCACTTCCCATCAGAACTCTCGAATCACATCCTTTGCAACTCTTACAGAATGTGCTAGTGCACTGTCATGCTGAAACAAAATTTGACTATGCAGCTTTCCTCATCATTTTTTTTACCTCATTTTTCTTTAAAACTCATGGATGGTAAGGTCCACTAACAATTCTTTTTCCTTCAAGAAAGTCTACAATTATCACTTCTGAATTGCAGAACATGGTGGCCAACTCTGAACTGACTTTTCAGATTTGAACTTGATTGGTCCAGGTGATCTGCATGGAAGCCATTGTTTGGACTGCAGTTTTGTTTCAGTATCATATTGGTAGATCCAAGCCCATAATAATTCACCTCATAAACAACTCTTCATCAACCTCAGTTTTGCTTAGAATTATCAATGAAAGATCATTTCAAAGAATCAGCTGGTTTGAATGCAGCACTTTTAGGATCCATTGCTCAGAAAGTTTGCCGAGTCCCAGATCTTCATGCAAAATTGAATTTATTGAGCCATATGAAATTTCCAGGGTCAGACCTATCTGGTTAACTGTTATTCTTCTATCTTCTTCAATAAGAGTTTAACAGCATCAATCATTTTATAATTTTCAATGTTTTTGGTCCTCCAGTCCAAGGATCATCTTCCAGATATTCCCTGCCTCCATGGAATTATTGAATCCACTTGTAGACAGCTATTTTCTTTGGAATATCATTGTCATAAACACTCTGCAAAGCCTCAATAATCTGCATCCCCTTCTATTTGAGTTTCTTCAAGAATTAAATGTTATCCCTTATCTAAAAACTGCTAATTTTCATGGTTCACAAAAGCAAGTTTGTTCTTTAAGAGAATCCTCACTCTGAAAGTCACTGCATAAATGATTGCAAGTAACTGACAGTGAGCTAAGCTATGTATAGCATAGACATTTTGTCAGCTAATTGAGAGGACCTGAGGATTATTATTGTGACTTTTTAATGGTATGACTACTGCACTGCTTCCTCGTCTGTGTACCAAGCATAGAACAGAGGTGGTTGTGTCTGGCATGGAGACATATATTCCACAAGTCTTCTCTTGTCCTGAACCTTTATTTACCTCAGTTTGATGATAAAGATGACAGAGAGATGGCTCACAAACACAATCTGAGCCTTCCATCTTCTGAGACTCATGTACTTTGTTTCTACCTGGAATCATGCCAAAACCTTTTTTGAACAACCCAAAAAACTCTTTTTTCAATAGAAAATGTAAAAATTTTTCCAGATGCAATTTCTCTCTGACTTCAGGCACTTAACAAAAATATCTCCATTTTCCCTTCTCTATTTCAACCTGATGATGCCACTGTCAACTACTCTGTTTCTAAAGCAGAACTCTACTGAAGTTTTTGCTGAAAATGCAATGCTATATTATTCAGGGCTTGTTCTTTCCTTTCCTCCATCCTCTGACCATTTCATACCTTCTATTAGGATTCTTCCTTAATGGTGTTTTCCATGTCCTTGCTAGACTTGATCTTCAGAAGAATTGTGGACCTAATGGAGTCCCTCCTATTGTTTTTAATTTCCTGTTCTTCAAATAAAAAAAAAAAATAATAATAATAATAATAATAATCTATCTTTAACTGAGTTTCTTACCATCTATCACTCCACAACCTTATCTGATTATCAATATGGATTTTCATTGTGGCCATTCTTCTGTTGATCTGGTCTTCTCCCTGAATTTGGTCATTCTCTTTTAAGAAATTTTGGTAAATTTCTAGTTTAGCAACAAACTCCATATGGCAGATGAATCTACTTTATTTTAATATTTTTTTTATGCATTTTTAGTTCTTCAGCTCATTCTTACTCTTAAATCCCTCCTTATGCAACAGACACACTCGGCTCTTATTCCACTTTCTTGGCACTCTCTCTTCATCCCACACTCGGTTGAATAACTCAGTCATTCTGTCTATCACTACCTCCCCACCATTCTTGTAGAACTCATAGGGTATATCATCTGGACCTGCTGCCTTGCCATTCTTCTGCCTTCTCACACACCTCTCCACTTCATCCCTACTGATTCTTTCATCCAGTTCATCTGCATTCTTTCTTTCCAGTGTTACACATTCTTCTCTCACACTAAACATCTCACCTACCCCACCTACTTCTTCCCAGAACCCTTTGATTGCCTCCCTGATTCTGTCCTTCTCTGTTATAACTACACCCTCCACTTTTAGACTCTCCACAACAACACTGCCTGACATATTCTCACCTCTCATGAACTTGTACCATTCACGGCCACCTTCCATACCTTTCTCCCTTAAAGATTGAATCACGCTCCTTTCACTCTTCACTTTAGCATTCATTATCATTCGTCTTGTCAACCGCTGCTGCTTCACATACGCTGCCCATGCATTCTAATACTCATTCTCTGCCTCATCGCTTTCATGCCTCTTTTTCCTCAGCCATCTACACTGTCTACTCATTCTCTTTCGCTCCTTCCTAGCTGCTCTGATTTCATCATTCCACCATGGTTTACATACATTCTTTCTTCTATCTACTCTCACAAACCCTATCTGGTTCTCAGCAGCACCCCTCACGTCCTCAACCAGTTTCTCATTCAGATGCTCCACGTCATGCACACTTTCGTCGTCCCAGCTTCTCTCACTCAGATCAACCTGAAAGTTCTCCCACCCTACATCTCTCAGTCTCCACTTCTTTTTCTTACTTGCCACTTTCACTTCATTCCCACCCTGCATCAAGCACTCCACAACTAGCATGTTGTGATCGGACACAATATCAACCAAACCATCCTCATCTATCCACATGTGCGACACAATTTCACGCATTCTTCCATTCACCAACATGTAGTCAATTGCCGATTCCTGTCCTCTTGCACTCCAAGTCACACGCCCCTCAGCCAAAGTAACATTCAGATTTTCCAGCTCCAGTTCATCAACAAACTCTCCAAGCATTTCACCATTCCTGTTCACCTGTTCCCCCAGTATTCCCACATGTGCATTCATGTCACCCATAACTAGCACTCTCCTCTCCATGCTCTCTCACAACTTTCTTAAGTATGTCATACTTCCTCCTATTTTCCCTCTCTGCTCTTTCACCCATGACAGTCATGTATGCTACCACCAGTACCACTTTCTCTGGTCTGCCATGACCATCCATGCATTCCACTCTGACTGCAAGCACATCCTCACTACTTGTACACTCCCCCACATCAATCTCCTCTACTTTCAGTCCTCTTTCTTTCTTGTAGAGTAGGGCTACGCCTCCTCCCAGTGTTTCCTGTGCCTTACGCCCCTTTCCAATCATAACGTACTCGCATCCCTCCATTCGTACATCATCTCTCAGGTGAGTCTCAGTGAGCCCGACTGAGTCAAACCTCCACTCCCTGAGCTCCTTGCATACATCCTCAAACTTGCCCACACCCCATCCTCTCACATTCATACAGCCAATCTTCACACATTTACTTGCCTGGTTAGTCTCTTTTCTTCCATGTTTGCTGACATCAGTGGGTCCTCCTCATCATGCGTCGTCCACACAACACACCTGCCTCGCCCTCATCCACTCGGCCAGTAGACGTCCTAGCCTCTCATTCACGTTGTGGTTGAGGTGGACCCCGTCTCTCCCGAAGAATTTGTCCTGGTCAAGGATCCCATCCATGTCCAGGAAGCTCATGTTGCCCTTCTTCTCTGTCATCCATTCCATCTTGACCTTCATGAGTTCCATGCATATCTTGCGGTTCGTTTCTCTTCTGACCCTCTCATGCTGCACTCCTTCCCGTGGGCGCTGCAGGACCCCCACCACAGCCACACACATCTTCTCTTCTGCTGCCCTCACTGCTTCTATCACTTCCTTTACTGTGTCTTCAGCACCTGCCTCTACTAAGTTGTTGCCTCCTCCTTGGACAACTAGCAGGCTTCTCTCTTCCATTTCTTGCACTTCTTGCTTGACTTTCCTCTTGACGTCTTGGATCTTAGCACCTCCCATGCTGGTGCACTCAATTTCCCTTCTCACAAAGTCGGGAGTCTTCCTTACCATGCTGTCTCCAATGACACGTACTGGGGCTTTCTTGATTACCATTCTCTTCTTCCTTGGGCGTCTGTCTGTTCTGGCCACTTCCACCACTTCTTGCTGGTCTTTTCTCTCTTCAGTCTTCGTCGTCTGTGCTTCTGCCTCTTTCATCAGGTTTTCTGTCTGGGTGCTCTGCTCCACTCTCTCTTCTTTTTCCTCATCCTGGTTCCTCCATTCATTGAGGCAACCTCCATTCATTGCAGCTGCTGTTCTTGTGATCTTGATCTTGATCTTGCTAGTATATGTGGCTCAGGATCACTCCTAAGCCAGGCCTTTGGATCTGCAACTCCTGTAGAAGGGGAAAAACAAAGAGAAAGGAACAGCATCCTCTACACTAATTGTTCCTACATCTGGCATGCCATATTCTCTCTAGAAACACTTTCACTGCCTCAATCATTCTTTCATTGGCCTCTCTACACAGTCCCAGCAACAACACCATCCACTCCTTTCCTGTCTTCTCCACTCTTTCATTCCTATCATGCCATAACTCCATTCTTATCGCCCACACAACTTGTAATCCACTCCTGTCCGTCATTTTCATGCTCCTGTTCCTCCATTTGCTTCTACTTTCATTCCACAGGTACACTTTCCTTGCTATTCTTGCATCATCCATTCTCTCAAGCCTAATTTTGTACCTAAGTGTGGCTTTTGTGAGTCTTTCCTTAAAGGTGCTCCATCCCATATCACCTCTCAGCCTTCAACTGCTGTATACCTTGCAGCACTCAGTGCCATCCTTACTACTCTATTCTGGCCCACTTCTAACTTATCAATTTAACTTTCATTCTATGCAATCACATTCATACCATACATTATATTTGGCACACCCACATTCTTCCACACTTCTCTCAACACATCATACTTACTTGCTCTCATCCTTACCACGCTTCCCAGTCGACCTACCCACTGGTTTACCATACTTATCTTTTCATTCTTTGCCTTTCTACACCCACTAGGACTTGTCCACATCCCTAAGTACTTGTATTCTTGCACCTGTTTCAACTCATTCTCTCCAAGTCTCCATACCACATTACTTTCATCCTCTGACTTAATCACAATCGTTACCTTGCTTTTCTCACTGCTAAACCTTACTCCACCAAAGACTTTTCCATACCCATCCACAACATCCAACAAGCTTTGAAGCTCATCTGACGATTCACTCATAACAACTACATCATCTGCATAAAGCACACATATTTTATCATTCCCCACACTTACCCCTTACATTCATTGTTCTCATTCTAGCTGCTAACTCCTCTGTATACAGGCTAAAAAGGGTTGGTGACATTATACAGCCTTTCCTAACTCCTCTCTCACTCTTCATCCAGTCTGTTTCTATGTCTCCTAGTCTTTATCCAGCTCTTGTGTCCACATACATACTTTGCACTGTGTTAACCATCTTTGCATTCAATCCAATCTTTTCTAAGACTCTACCTAGCATTTCTCTGTTCACTCTATCATAAGCTTTATCAATATCCAGAAAACCTAGATACAATTTACCCCCATCCTTCTTTTTCTTCACAATCATTTCATTCACCACAAACATATTGTCCTCAGCTCTCCTATCCACATGAAATCCATTCTGTTCTTCACCCAGCACTACAGCTCTTTCAATCCATTTACACAGTCTCTCATTCAACACTGCACTGAAAACTTTACCTATTGTGATGGCCGTCATGTTCTTGATCTTGCTCTTGCTGCTAGCATCCTAATATAACAAAACCTAACCTAACTCAACTAAGCCTAATCTAACTAAATCAACCCTAACTAAAATAAGTCTAACTTAACTAAATATGAAATAGAACCAAAAGCAAGCCAAAAGATTTTCAAAAATTGCTGACAACATTATTATTAATTTGCTACAATATATATGGGTTCAAAATACTCAGTATGAGGAGCTCTAGCCAATAGGACAAGTCACAAAAGTAGAAGTAAGTTTGTAGTGATTCTGAAATAAAACCACAATTTCAGTGAAATTTACTTTGCTGTAGACTGATAGAGTCTGCCATAAAGCTTTAGTTTCCAAGCTACTCTCTTAGAGGTTTTACCTTTCTCTACCTTTCTAGCCATTCTACTGATGCTGTGGTATACACATATTATTCTTCTTAGTCTACCACCAGTGGTGTTCCTCAGGGTTCTGTCCTGTCACTGACTTTTTATTACTCATCAATGATCTAAACCAAACTCTTTTTCCTGTCCACTCCTATAATGATGGCACCACTCTTCACAAAGCTTTTCTCTGTCTTTTCCTAAATGACCAACCCTTCAGAAACTGAATATTTCATGCAAGGAAGCCACAGAATATCTGACTTTAGATCTTTCTAACATTTCTGACTGAGTCAGAGTAAATTTAGTGGTGTTCTTGCATCCATTTACTTGATTCAGTTTCTAGATAACTGTTCCCTTTTCTTCAGTGACACTCAACTGTCTCCCACTCCTACATAAATTGAATATCTTCAGTCTGTCCTGCATGTGGAAACATCACATCTCATCTCTTGCTTAAACAATTTTCATGAAGAAAGACATTCTGAGCTGTGTCTGCAAGCTACTAACTGTTTACAGGGGACTTATCCACCTGTATATATGGAGTACAGTTCATATATATATATATATATATATATATATATATATATATATATATATATATATATATATATATATATATATATATATATATATATATATATATATATATATATATATTCACACACACACACACACACACACACACACACATATACAGTAGAACCTCAATAACTGAACGTCTTCCTTTCCAAACAACTCGGTTTTCAAACAAAAAATTTAACTTATAATTGCTTCAGTTGCCATACCATAATTCAGTTTTGGAACAAAGTTACTTGATTTCAAATACTACAAGACATAGCAAAAGCTACCATTTATTACTAATTTATAGTTTCAATGAATGTTACCTTTGTTTTTATATATTTGGAGGAGAGACACAGAGGGTAAGACAGTAATTCTATCTTTGAAATAAGTTAAATGTGATCCTGTTGAAGAACCAGGGTTACCATATCGTGGAATTTCACCTGCTAGTGTGGAAATACTGTAACATTTGGCAGCTGAGTGTGGAATAAATTTCCACATCCACACCTTCCAAGAAACTGTATGAATATGAAAATAAATATGTACTAAAATTATGCAAAATTCATGTTAATATATATATATATATATATATATATATATATATATATATATATATATATATATATATATATATATATATATATATATATATATATATATATATAAATCTAAGCTGGAGATGTTGTGGAGTGGCCACCTTAGCAGTGGGAGCATGAATCATTACCCACTAAGACATGGTGTACCAGTGTCTGAGGATGGATTAATCTATTTTACATTGATTCCTATGGGGAAAATTTGTTTTGTTTTTTTAACATTTTGGATTTTGAACAGCATTCAAGAATTAATTAAGTTTGAAAACCAATGTTCCTATATATATATATATATATATATATATATATATATATATATATATATATATATATATATATATATATATATATATATATATATATATATATACACACACACACATACACACACACATGAGGTGTTCAGAGCCAGAATGATGTAAATTACCTCATGGCTGAAATTATTATTTTTATTGCATTGTCTTCCTACTGTGACAGGAGAGAGGATGAACATCAGAATGGACCCACAGTAGGGTCAAAAATACATCCAAGTCCAATTATCAACAGAACCTTCTTGTGTGCTTGAGGGACAGCTATCAGTTGCTGGGGCCAGAGAGAAGTACTGTATTTGCCAGTGCATTAGATGCACTTTTCTTGAAAAAAGCATCTTATAATTACCATGCATCTAATGCAGTCTTAATACAGATGCCTAAGCCTGTAAGCCTATGCCTGTAGTTATGAAGTTGAAACAGTAGTACACTATGCATAAATATTGTTGTTAATAATAAAACTCTCTCTCTCTCTCTCTCTCTCTCTCTCTCTCTCTCTCTCTCTCTCTCATCCCTAATCTCTGAAAGATAAGGGGAAATGGAGATGACAGAGAGGGAGGTTTGTTCAAAAAGGGAGACATTCAGTAACTGAGGTTCCAATATATATATATATATATATATATATATATATATATATATATATATATATATATATATATATATATATATATATATATATATATATATATATATATATATATATAGGGGTGAACAAAAGGGTTGGTCAACTAGGTGAACTAACGCCGTGTCTAGTCTTGGTAAGGGAATAGTCTGCTCCACATCTCCGGTATGCTCTGTATGGGCAGTAACCCCTAACACACCAGACACAACAGACTAGGGATTGAACTTTACAATAGAGCCCACAGCCTCCAAACCAGGTGACATCTCTGCCTAAGTGCTACCTTCAAGGTGCTCCACGGGATGAGACAAACCAACAAACTATTCAAACCCAACTCTCCCACCATGCCCTCAGTAAAACCCCTAACCAGATCATGTGCTTTCTACGGTGGCTCTGCCCTGTTGCAGTCAGTCCCAGCACTATGATTCAAGGACAAACCCAACTCTGGCTCACCCAAACCCTTGCCAGCAGCAGTACAGGCCTCTGGGCCCCCTGCCTCAACTGCAACATCAACACTTAATTCTGCATTTCTCTTGTGGTGGTCCTGCCTTATTGCAGTTGACCCCAAGAGTTACAGAGAATGCGGGCCCCCAGACCAGGTCACCTACCTCATCTTAACAGGAATAACAATCTTATCCAAATCTGAATTCTCAGCCACAGCCTACTCCAGGACTTGGTCCACGGATGGAGGATTCACCCAGACTCTTTCACCTGCCAAGTCATTCCCTAAAAGGAAATCAACACCAAACACTGGCAGGTCTTCCACTAATGCCACCTGCTCCTCTGCAGTTACTAGCAGGAACTAAATTTTCATCTCTGCCATAGCAAAGCTTTCTACAGCACCAATCCCATGGCACAACATAGCCTTATTGGGGTTCACATGCATCCCAGTAACATTCCTACTCCGAGACTGCTGGGCAACCATATCACACAACACAGTAATGGGGTACTTAACCCCAGCAATCTCAACTGTGCCTTGACCCAAAAATGGGCAACACCAACCCAAACCAGACCTCACAGGGAACGGTGAAGTATCAACAATAGATGAGAGGGCATGAATTTCTGCTTTTCTTCCCTCACAACCAAACACAGACTGAATCTCATTATTTTCAACACCTTGATCATGTGATACAATCAGTGCCATTAGCTTCTGGAGGGACTTAGGAGCTGTGGTACTTAAACTTGCCCTCTATTTTCACAGAAATGACTTAGGCTGCATACTACAGTGTTTGCCCACTATTCATGAGGATTATGTTCCAAAGTGTATTGTGAATAGCAAAAATCTGCAAATATGGGAAAGTATCCCTATAATGCTCAGATATACTTATGTTTATTGTCTAAACCATAAAATCTATGTCTCACACTTATTAAGCTTATTCAAAGTTCATTTTTACATAACAAAAAACAATTGTTAAACATATGTTACATAATATTTTGATAAAAAAATACAGTACACTGTAAAATGAAAGGGAACTAAACTAATAGGTACAGTAACCCTCAATATAACAAACCTCTATCTACCTAATTTCGGGTATAATAACTCCCTTTAACTTTATTGTCTGTGGAATGGGTCGAAAACAGGCCGCCCTAGCTGATTTTTCCCAAATAAAACGAAAGAGAGAGTTTTAAGAAATTCTGTCGACAAAAATCTGATAAGGAATAATCATATAAAAAAATTGCAAAAAAAAATAGTCTCTTTTGATCACTCGCAAAACAGTATAACAACAGACAAAAATCGATGATCAATGAGTTCACTGCTGACAGCCACCTCCTTGTTAGCCACACAATAAATTTCCACATGCATATTTGTGTTTGTGTACATGTGTGTGTGTGTATTTACCTAGTTTACCTAGTTGTGGTTTATGGGAGGGGAGTAATCTCATAGTATCCCGTCTCTATATCTATCCAGTTTGGTTTTGGTTTTTCTCACCCCCCCAGCTGCTAACTCTGTACAAGGGCCTCATCCGTCCATGTATGGAGTATGCTTCACATGTCTGGAGGGGTTCCACTCATACTGCTCTTCTAGACAGGGTGGAATCAAAAGCTTTTCGTCTCATCAACTCCTCTCCTCTAACTGACTGTCTTCAGCCTCTCTCTCACCACCGCAATGTTGCATATCTAGCTGTCTTCTACCGCTATTTTCATGCTAACTGCTCTTCTGATCTAGCTAACTGCATGGCTCCCCTCCTTCCATGGCCTCGCTGCACAAGACTTTCTTCTTTCTCACACCACTATTCTGTCCACCTCTCTAACGCAAGAGTTAACCAGAATTCTCAATCATTCATCACTTTCTCTGGTAAACTCTGGAACTCCTTGCCTGCTTCTGTATTTCCACCTTCCTATGACTTGAATTCCTTCAAGAGGGAGGTTTCAAGACACTTATCCACCAATTTTTGACCACTGCTTTGACCCTTTTATGGGACTGACATTTCAGTGGGCATTTTTTTATTAGATTTTTGTTGCCCTTGGCCAATGTCCTTCCTACATAAAAAAAATAAATAAATAAATAATAATATATAATCCTGGCATGTATATTTTCCAGGCATTGCAGATCACCTCAGTAGAAAACTTTGTTTAAAACAAACACAGGCATTTTGTTAGCCAAAGATAGGAGCAGTCACAAAAGATAGCTTTCCCTTATGTCAATGTATCAAACACTGAATCAGTTATTCTATGTTTTGAAAAACATATGAGAGGCTAACTTAAGTTGCCATGTAGTTATTTTCTACTGGCAGATTTTTTCAGATCAAGGAGTGAGTTGCCAGTTTGTGCAATGTGATGCTCTTGTTGACAGGAGTTCTAATTGTGAAAGTCGCTTATTGTACATACAATAACCTTTCAATTGCACAAAATCTTTTACATATAATAGTCCTTTAACAGTACATGGCATTTACATATAATAATATTTCAACCAAACAAAACATTTGCAAAGTATTTACAAAGAATTATCCTTAAGCACCACATTTCTATAAACAATCATATAATAGTACTCAACAATGAAGTTTACTGGGTGACGAGACTGGCAAACTACAAGAGCATGAAATGTATCCCCAGCCTGGACATGGTACATCATATGGCAGTAAAGTTTGTTCACATCAACTTTGTACCTGCTTCTATGTTTATCTATTTATTTTTTGTTTTATTATGAACAAGAAAAAGACATTATCTCCTGATACTCTCACAAACTGCACAAGCAATGGCATTTGGTGACCAAACTGTGAAGGTGTGGGTGAAATTTTTATGACGATGTAGGAGAGGAAAGTAAAAGAATCATATTAGACCACAGTCTCTGCCCTTTAGGCATCATGTTTAGCAATATATTTCCAACTCTATACAACAAATGCCATACATTTGTCTGCTAAAGAATGCATATAATTTTTGATTAGTGGCCAGCACATTATTAAAGACACTTCCTTAAATGTCTGTTTGCACTTCAATTCTGTTCTAGGCATTACCTGAGCCTCTTGTTATTCAAAGTATACTTCATAGTGGCAAAACTGAGATGGCCCATATTTTTTGCCTTAAAATAATGTTACACCAGGGTTATGGGTGTGGATGGCAGCACTGTTGGAGGTGGCAGCACTGGGAGAGGCGGGAAGGCAGAGAGAGCAGAGACGTGTTGCCTGAGAGGAAGCCAGCGTGTGCCTGCCTGCTTTGGAAGTGTTTCCTTGCCTGTTGAGTGCCTGTCGTGCCCTGGGAGACCTATGGTGCCCCTGTGAACTTGTAAAGCAGTGTACTTGCGGAGGATTTATCAATAAATCTAGGAAATAGTGCCTGTGTTTTCCCTTGTGCCCCGGCCTCGTGTGTATGTGCATTGTCCCGGCGTTCAGAGTGTGACTTATTTGAGGCCCCGCTGCTCTAGTTTCTCGACCCGTGCCTGTGTGGATAACACGCCCTCCCGGAGTGAAGGGTGGGCGCAACAAGTCGTGTCATAGAGTGGGATCCAGGGAACAGTGAGCAGTGAGACTGTGAGTCATCGTGGAGTCACGATGACTCACACCATGACAGGGCCGAGGGCGGCTCGAGTGAGGTCAAACCAGGCCAGATGGACTTGATTGCTGCCATGCTGGCTGGTATGAGGCAGGAAATGGCAGTGGACCGTGAGCCACAGACTCAGAGGGCACGTGAGCAGGTTGAAAGGACCGATCAGCTGGCACGTGAGCAGGCTCAACGGGCGGATGACCAGGTCTGCCATCTTGAGGATGTGCTACAGAGCAGCCTTGTGCCCTTGAAGGCGGAAACACAGCAGTACACCAACCAGGCTTGCCACAGTGTCAGGAATGAACTGCTGGACAAGGTGCAGACTCTGGAAGGTGAGGTCCAGGGCCTGAGGGAGGAGATGAGGACGGAGAAGCAGCGGCGCGAGCTGGCAACAGCACGCGCGGAGGAACAGGCAGCCCCATGTGTTCTGGTGGGAACCGCTGGGGTGGCGGACCTGCTGGGGCCTGTCTGGGGCCCTTGGCAAGAACCCTCAGCTCGGGGGCCTTGCAGTGTCATGTCAGAGCTGGTGGCTGCTTCAGGGGACTGGGGAGCCATCGGAACTCCTCCCTTGAGCCCAGCTGGTGGCAGGCTGGGGCTTAGTCAACACCCCCCCCTTCTGCCACCATCACCCCCTCTGTCTCCCTTCCCCAGGTGCAGCACACCGTCAATGAGCTTGCAGCGCAGGGGGTGACTGAGCAGTTGGACAGTCCGTGGTCATCAGCGGTAGTCCTGGTTAAGAAGGACGGCATGCAGTGCTTCTGTGTGGACTACGGGGCACTGAATGACGTGACTGCCAAGGACTCTTACCCCCTGCCGAGGATTGATGACATGCTCGACGCGCTGGTGGGGGCCAGGTGGTTCTCCACACTCGACCTGAAGCTGGGTTACCACCAGGTGGAGATGGCAGAGGAGGACAAGCCCAAGACTGCTTTCTCCTTCGGTCAGGGCTTGTGGCAGTTCAATGTCATGCCCTTTGGTCTCTGCAACGCCCCTAGTTGTTTTGAGCGTCTGATGGAGAGGGTGTTTGGAGCGGCTGGAGGAGGTTCTGCACTGGCTGAGGAAAGCCAACCTCAAGCTCAGCCCCAAAAAGTGCTCTCTCTTTCAGTACGAGGTGCCATTCCTGGGGCATGTCGTTGGTCGGGACAGTGTGTGCACCAATCCGGAGAAGGTAGCAGTGGTGGAGAAGTGGCCCATCCCCACCAACGTGGCGGAAGTCAGGAGCTTCTTGGGCCTGTGCATGTACTACCGTTGTTTCATGCAGGACTTTGCCAGTGAGGGCTCTCGCCGAAGCTCCAGAGCCCCTGGGAGGGGCCATACATGGTGGAAACTCCTCTCTGATGTCACGTATCAGATTCGCTGGGGACGGAAGTGACCGTCTGTTGTCCACGTGGACCGGCTGTGGCGTTACCATGGTTCGGGCCGCTACTCCTGGGGCCATGGCGGGGAAGATGAGGATGTAAGCCCCAGCAGCAGCGACGAGGAGGTGGCAGGGGCTGCCCGAGATGGGAATGAGCGTGGAGCAGGCAGCACAGCAAATGACAGTGGTGACATTGATCCTGAACTTAGGGCTAGAGACGCCCCCCCTGAGTGGCGCTGCTGACTCGCCACAGCCCACGCCTCCACCACCACAGCGACCTCGGTGGCAGAGGTGTAGAACAGGGTAGATGAGAGACTTTTGTGATGTTCCTGAGCATTAATTTTCTTTGTGTATTTCATTTATTTATTTCCACTTATTTTCTTGTATGTATGTGTGTGTGTGTCATGGCAGCCGGGTCATCTGACTTGTAGGGGGGGGATAATGTTACACCAGGGGTATGGGTGCGGGCGGCAGCACTGGGAGAGGTGGGAAGGCAGAGAGAGCGGAGATGTGTGGCCCTAGAGGAAGCCAGTGTGTGCCTGCCTGCTTTGGAAGTGTTTCCCTGCCTGTTGAGTGCCCTGTTGAATGCCTGTCATGCCCTGGGAGACTTGTGGTGCCTCTGTGAACTTGTAAAGCAGTGTACTTGCGGAGGATTTGTCAATAAACCTAGGAAATAGTGCCCATGTTTTCCCTTGTGCCCCGGCCTTGTGTGTGTGTGTGTGTGTGTGTGTGTGTGTGTGTGTGTGTGTGTGTGTGTGTGTGTGTGTGTGTGTGTGTGTCCTGTCCCGGCGTTCAGAGTGTGACTTATTTGAGGCCCCACTGCTCTAGTTTCTTGACCCATGCCTGTGTAGATAACATGCCCTCCCGGAGTGACGGGTGGGTGCAACAATAAACATATATGAAAATAAGAAAGATCAGTGAATGAACAAAGAGTAGCACGATGTCCCTGATAATCTTTTTCCACGGGAACAAAAAAAAATCTATGTGTGGTAAGCATTCCAATCACAGCAACATGCAACACTAAATACTTAAAACAATAAATTTCTTCAAGTTTACCATTCAGAGATATATTCTGAAGGAAGAGTTCAAGGACAGTGTAGATGAAGGGGATGATAAAGACTTAAATATGCATGGATATGTGATTATATTCCAGTGTATGGGAAAACAAGGGAAGAAGTTCAGTGACAATTAATAGGAAAGTGCTTGATAGGTTCTGAGACACTCATCCTTGTGCATGTGAATATGGAAGCTGGATGTGAAGAGACTGATGATTGATAAGATGTGTTTGGAGGAAATGAAAATGGTATTAGTAATAATGGTGGACATGTTAAAAATTAACAAGAACAGTAAAAAATTTAAGTATTTCTTCTTTCTTTTTTCATTTTATGGATTCTATCACATATAATTATGAAGTTACAGATATTTAAAAATATGCATTGAGTTTAAACTGACACCATTTTTTTTTTTTCAATATGAAATAAGAAAAAAATACCATTGGGCATGGAAAGACATAAAAATTATTGTGGAAAGTCCATAAAGAAAATGTAACAACAAAAATATATAAATGGGTATACAGTAAAATCCCTCTTATCCAGCATCAACGGGACTGCCGACATGCCGGATACTTGAATATTGCCGGATACTTGAATCGAAGTGAAATTATGTCCACAATCACCACCCTACACTCACGCTTCTTACCATAACAAAGATCAGCTCACACACACAGCTTCACACACACAGCTTCACACACATACGCCATCGTGGCGTAATGGGTAGCGCTCCTGACTGGGAGGCGGAAGGTCCCATGTTCGATCCCCCAGTAGGTGTTTGTTATTCTGTGGCGAAGCTCCTGCCAAAGATGTATATCGTATGCAGTTCAATCATGTCCACACTATGAAAGTGGTGAAGCTATGTAAATGGTGCAGCTTCTGCCAAAAAAGTATATCGTATGCAGTTCAATCATGTCCACACTGTAAAAGCGGTGAAGCTGCTGCCATGTAAATATATATATATACCATATATATATGTAAATATGTATACCATGTAAATCAAGACCCCTTCAGCGACTATCACTGTATTGTCTGCTGCCTCTTGATAAATAAACCTGATATTATTATTATTATTATTATTATTATTATTATTATTATCAGCTGATCTGATCAGCTGCTTAAGTGTAAGCACAACACACTTCCTCTTTTCTACAACCTTAGGCATGATGAAGGCGTCAGGCGATAAACAGTGCACACGCGGGACTGAGTCACTGAGTAAACACAGTGCAGTGGGCCGTGGGTGGCGCGAAGCAGTGCACTCTGGTGGCGAGGGGAATTTTAATCGATTTTATGAGTACACATTGATTTTTTATTGATTTTAAGGCTCGGGGAAAAATGTGCCGGATACTTGAAGCTGCCGGATACTCGAATGCCGGATGAGAGGGATTTTACTGTATTCATCATTCTACTGTCTGCCATCCTTGGACACTTGGTCTATTATATCCAATGCTTAATAAAAAGCAAAATGCTTATCTGTGTTTTTTTTCAATATAAAAAAAAATGAAGAATGAAGTCTTTCCTGTGGTTATGCATTGTACCTTTAATTCCTGAGTGTGAAATTGAAGGGAGAAGTAACCAGTAAGGGATATTCATAAACAAAACATGCTATCCCAGTTGTTACTACATACAGTACAAAGTAAAAAAAAAAAAAAAAATAAATAAATAAGATAAATAAATAGATAAATAAATAAAAAACAAATGAATAAAATAAATAAGTAAATAAATAAATAGTTAAATAAATAAATAAATAAAAATAAACAAATAAATAAATAAATAAACAAACAAACAAATAAATAAATAAATAAATAACTAGTTACTATAATTGTAGTAACCATGCAAAAAGCATTTACCTTGAAGGGTTGATTCACCACCTAGGGATTAAAAATATTTTACTTTAGCATTAGTCACTGAATCTTCATTTATGATGGAGAACACTATCTCATTAAAGGTAACTTCTTCAGCACAGAAAAAAAACTTTTTTTTTTTTTATGTGAATGCTCATTATAGGAAAAGGAAAACTAAAGTCTATATTCATACTACTATAGTGATCAAGAGTAACAAACCCTCAATTCTGGTTTCTGCTGAGAGACGAGTGTAGTTGAGGAGAGCAGCATTTTCTAGGCACTTCTTAATCATGCCTCTCACTTCTTCAGGTGGAACTGGAGTAACTATATCCTTCATCAACACCTGCATACAAGAAATCAGCGTAATACATTTGTGTGAAATAACAGCCCATTTTGAAAGACATGTTCATCATTTCTTCTAGCTATTCCTAACAAAGTACTCACCCGTTCAAGTAAAGATAATGTGGCTTTAAGGGCACCTTCTGGTCGACCAAATGGGAAACAATACCTGTCAAAATAAAACATTTTGTTGAAACTGGAAAAGCTAGAAGTAGTTATTCATTGCTATTTACTCTCGTTGGTTGTTTAGAGAATTATTGGTTGCTAATATTTTGGTCATATGAAAACAATATTACTTTTGAGATTCTTCACTCCTCCAACCAAATAAATAACTAATGAAAAAAAAAAAAAAGAATCTATGAAACTTGCTTTTGTGTCTTAATTTCTTCCTAATAATTATTATCATGGAACATGTACTTCAATTACTATTAGAATTTTCAATCTTAATATAAAATATTTACAAAGAAAATGCTTGTTTGACTTTGAGAATATAGTTATAAATATCGTTCATGATGCCACAATACGTCTTATATGTAACTATTATTCCACTGTAATATCCACATATATTTTTATATTTTAGATACAGGACATGGTGAAAAATGTGGAAACGAAGAGGGAATGAGAACTCTGCAAGAATGGAAAATGATAAGATTATTAGATCATTTTGATGAAAAGGACATTAAGTACTGAAGTAAAATATGTATTTTAGGAATGCAATAGTATAATAGTCCTGGTAGTAACATATGCAAGAGGAAGCTGGACATAAAGCAAAAAGTCAAAGATACAGAACAGAAGCAGTGCAGTGATTATTCACAAGAAAATCTTAATATTGTTTTCATCACAATTTAGCTTTTAAGGGACTAGACAATAAGTCCAATATATTGAGTAATTACTGAACTGAAAGACATACAATTCTTAATTCACTGAGAAAGCAGGTGCAAGAAGAGTGGATATGTAATGGAAATAAATCAAAGAAAATTAAAACAGAAAAGGCAAAACACAACATGAAGTAATCATACAACTAGCAGAGTTACACATAACACCAGTAAATTGCCTCAGAAGGCAATTGATGAGCGAAGATGTCACTAATGTATCAGTGGAAGAGGTTTTTCAACAAGAGAGAGAGAGAGAGAGAGAGAGAGAGAGAGAGAGAGAGAGAGAGAGAGAGAGAGAGAGAGAGAGAGAGAGAGAGAGAGAGTGTGTGTGTGTGTGTGTGTGTGTGTGTGTGTGTGTGTGTGTGTGTGTGTGTGTGTGTGTGTGTGTGTGTGTGTGTGTGTGTGTGTGTGTGTGTGTGTGGTGAATTCAGGCACCCCACACATTGTACATTTGCCAAAACTTTGCAAAAGCCTAATGGTTGTGCTATATACCATTGGATAGAAAATTTCATTCTGCATTCAGTGCTCTCTGACAGTCACATTACAAAAAGTTTTATACTGTATTTTGCACATGCGCAGTATTGTTGTAAGTTTAACATGCTTTTTTGCCATAACTTGCATAACTCTTATTAACAACAAAATTTGAGCTTAATCAATTAATTAGTTGAAAAGCTGGAATTTTTACTTTACACATGCACATTGCTACTTGGAAGTTGGCAAAGAATTTTATCAAAATTATAACAACATGACACCTCTTAAGTTTCACTGAAATTTGTTGAGTAGCTTTTGAGAAATCGTATTTTTGACACCCTTCTACCTTTTGCAATTTACCCAATGACTTCACCCAACAGAAAAGATAAAAGCTATATCATATAAAACTGACAGAGTTGTGCTATCAGAGTTGTGATATCATACAAAATTATCATACAAATGATAATGATGATGCAAACTTGAGTATGTCCTTGACAAATCCAGCTTAAAGATTCTTGGGATTCATTTCAGAACTTAATGTTAATTTGCACTTACATAAAATTTGTAATTTGGTGTTCAAGTAAGACTCTTAGTCTCTCCTTGATGTGTTGGAAGCGCTCCTTCTCTTCTGCCAGGACGGTCCCCACACCATCAGGTCTGAATGAAGAAGGAGTGTTACGGCAGGACAAAATGAGGGCTTCAGTCTGAGTAATGAAGGGAGGGTGTTTCATGAACTATAACCAACTATATCTTACTTAGTCTTAAGTCCCATAATTTACATTACTCTGAAAATATTTACTGCTACAAGAAAGGATTTATTGCTACACTGTAAAATCATAGATATGAATTGAGGGAAATTAAGAAACTATGCTGTCACCTAAGAAGGAACCTCAGCAGCTGCATTATAAAAATATAACTACTCAGACATGAGCCCAATACACTGTGTAAAAGTTGAATGTCTCACTTTTTTCATACATTCTGAAGCTATATATTTCTGATGCAAATTACTTTTATAAAATAAGTACTTAACTTCATACATTAGATGCTCAAAATAGAAATACAAAGCATGAGGATGGTTAATGTTGTTTTAAATATTTGGTTATGCAACTAATATATAATGATTCAGAGTATACTTTACATGATGTAAATGGCTTGATATGACAACCTTATTCTAAAGTCATGAATACTGATGGCAGACAAAGATGCATCAAGCATAAATTAACGTAACAAGTGGGCATGACCGATGCAGTTTGCATAAAACCTGCCATGCAGTAGTGATTATTTTGCAAAAGCATTATTTCTTTTCATATTTCATATGCACCCAAACTATCTCAAATCAAATTAAAGCACATATTCTGGCACAGATCCCGACCACATCAGCAGAATTAGAAGAAAACAGAAAAAACTATGAAACATATTACAAATTTGCAATGAACTTTCATTGCTTATGCTGTGTTAATTTTTATATTGATGTATAATGAGTTACTGAGAATAAGGGACTGCATGGTGGTGGTAGTGGTGGCAGAGCTTCTGTGAGCCACCCTAGGGTGTACCATCAGTGCTCAGCAGGCAGGGTGAGTGACCTTGTCTCTGAGGTGTTGACCCACCACACTCTTAATCATTAAAATAACACTGCTGTCTAGTTAGAACCACCC
Source organism: Scylla paramamosain (assembly GCF_035594125.1). NCBI lineage: Eukaryota > Metazoa > Arthropoda > Malacostraca > Decapoda > Portunidae > Scylla > Scylla paramamosain. Next base: position 423,462 of record NW_026973711.1, read on the forward strand.
AAATTTCTGTCTATCGAGTTGGGGGTTGGAGACAACAGGAACCAGCTGTGGCCTGGCCTGATTCACTCTCAAAAGAAATCAAGGCACCCTGCAGACATACATACATACATACATACATAGTGCATACACACGTATAATGATCATTAGATTGCCAATCAGGCATGGAGAGGAGATGTTCTGCCATTTTTTTTCTTTTCTTTTTTTCCTCTTTTATGATCATACACTATAAAATGTTCATGCCTGGGTCTGAATAAAATGGGTAAAGCTGCACAGAGATGTGGGCAAACTAAAATCTATTGGCCAAAAAAAAATAAATAAATAAATAAATAAATAAACAAATAAATAAATAAATAAATAAAAATAAAAATAAAAATAAAATAAAATTCTTCTCTCATGAATAAATCATGTTCAAGTGTATTATGAAGAACAGTACTTAATACAATTATGAAACACTGAGATAATTGGTGTGAAAACTGCTGTTTCAATATGATACATATCATGATATGATTGTAATGTAGTGTTATATGAATACCCACATGGATGCTTGTTTGTTGTCTATTTTCCTGGTTGCAAGAAGCTTGATAAGAGAGAGGGAACTACATCTACATAGTTCATAATGTAAGTATGAGGGAAGTAAGTATTTAGCGTCTTAAGAAATTTTAGCCAGGAAAATTTCAGCAGAGAAGAATCACACCTATAAACAAGTAAGTTTCTCAGTAAATTCCTAATGCATTAAAAAAAAGTGGCACTGAAAAAAGAGGTTGCTTGGAAAGATCACAGTTCCATGCAGATTGACAAGGTGCTGACAAACACCCATGGATTCAAAACAGTAATTGTAACTTGGAATGAAGGCATTATCATAAGTAACTAAATCTGAACTAATGGAACTACTAAAAATGCACAGAATAAGAACAATCATGCTACTCACACTGAATAAAGTTCAGCATGATATGCATTATTTGTCCTAACTGAATATATCAACTGCAACATTTCAAGTTACTGGTGCACAATGCAATAGACTCGTGAATGACATGAGTATAAAATTGCAATAAATGCTCATCATGAAGCATAACATTTTCCATCTGTAATAAAAGAAATATTCAAAATACTGGCATACTAATTATTCATATGCTTATAAAAATTTAAAATGTGTTGTGTATATCTAGCAAACTATGTAATTATAAAGATGGTTCTAGATTATATTACCATGAAATCCAATCTTCTACACTACTTTCCTTTTCAACAAACCTTGTTGGAAATGGTACGTTAGGGGCTATTGGGCCTTGAGTTTGTTCTTGGCTATGGACAGAAGACAAAATGGTGTCAGATGAAAACTAAACGTACCAATGTATCCTACTAAGATCATTTTATGTACTATGTCGTTATTTCCAAGCAAGCTAATTTTGTTTATATACTTCCAATAAGGATGTATATTAAGAGTTAGGCAATGATATTTCTAGATTTTTTTTTATCCAACTACTTAGATCTTGCACCCAAGAACAGAGTGAAAATGACTATCAAAATATAATCACTGTAAATTTTCAAAATAACTGTATAATCATTGCCAGTTATGGAGAGTTCCTCACTTCTCTGGTATATGTATCTCAATTTTAGTATGTTTGTTTAGACTGTCAGACCAAATTCACTGTATATATATATATATATATATATATATATATATATATATATATATATATATATATATATATATATATATATATATATATATATATATATATATATATATATATATATAAAACTGTTACAATGAGATTATTATAAAATTAATTATAATCTCTCCACACAGTAGGAAGGTGGTTTTGATTTCCAAATCAAATATGTTCCAAGGAACATATGATAATGGTTAATACCAAGTATCAGATCAGATTTTCTTTCTCAGTGTTATAAAACATTCTTTGTCCACATTTTCCATACCATTTATCATTCTATAGATGTTTATTAAACCCCTCTCTCTCTCCTATTTTCAAGGGTAGGAATTTCCAACACTCTTAATCTCTCTTCATAGGTCGACTTACTCAACTCAGGAACCATCTTAGTGACTGCTCTTTGTACTCTTTCTAATTTTATAATATTCCTCTTTGTATGAGGAGACCACACCACTGCCACACATTCCAATCTTAGTCTTATCATGGAAATCAACAACTTTTTATCATTCCTTCATCTAAATATGAGAATGCCATTCTTACTCTTTTTAACAAATTCATCGTCTCTCCAGTAATTTTATCAATATGTCTGTCCAGAGTCAAATTTTCAGTAACTGTTACTCCCAAATCCACCTCCTCTTTTGATTTCTGTAACTTCACACCATCCATTTCATAATGATATTGTATTCTTTTCTTACTCTTACCAAACTCCATTACTTTACATTTACTTAAATTGAATTCCATTTGCCAAGATTTACTCCATCTATTTATCTTAACTAAATCATCTTGCAATACCATACAGTCATTTACATTTTCTACCCTTCTCATCAGCTTAGCATCATCTGCAAATAAATTCATATAACTGTTTATTTCTTCTTTTATGTCATTCACATATATTACAAACATTATTGGTCCCAACACGGACCCCTGTGGGATACCACTAGTTACTTTCAGCCAAGATGAATTCTGGTCTTGTATTACTGTTCTCATCTCTCTATCATCCAGATAATCCTCCATCCACTCCAGTAGTCTCCCTCCAATTTTTCCTTAATTTTTTTTATCTTCCATAGCAATCTTCAGTGTGGTACTTTGTCAAAACACTTTCTTCAAAAATAAATAGACACTATCCACCATCCATCTCTCTCCTGCACAATATTGATTGCCCTTGTGTGTGTGTGTGTGTGTGTGTGTGTGTGTGTGTGTGTGTGTGTGTGTGTGTGTGTGTGTGTGTGTGTGTGTGTGTGTGTGTGTGTGTGTGTGTGTGTGTGTTTTGGTATATATTTTTAGTGTAGTTGTTATTCTCTTTCCTGCAGTATTTCATGTAAAAATGTAAATACACATGACTCATAAGTGAAGGATAACAGGGTATGTGTTGCTGATCAGCTGATCATGTCTAATCAATCACAATCAGGCAGTGTGATCAATGTTTGTTTGTGTGTGTGATCTACTTTCTCTCCTGCATCATCTCACAGTAAAACTATAAAGACATGATGTAAGTGCTAAGTAAGTGTAGTAGCTTGGTTCAATCTAATCTGACATGATATGTGAAATTAAAAACTCTACCAAAAATCACTCTAATTTCAAGTAATAGGCAAGGCGTATATATGAAACATTTCAGAGACAGGAGGCATAATATTTTTGAAAGGTGGCTTTCTCTCTCTCTCTCTCTCTCTCTCTCTCTCTCTCTCTCTCTCTCTCTCTCTCTCTCTCTCTCTCTCTCTCTCTCTCTCTCTCTCTCTCTCTCTCTCTCTCTCTCTCTCTCTCTCTCTCTCTCTCTCTCTGAGACATGGTAATCCCACTACTGTCTGTTACTATGGTCTGAGAGATCAGGTGAGTGAGTGGCCACATTGAAAGCAATTTCAGGTGGGAGTTGCCATGGCAACAGACTTCCATCCTCCACAACCTATCCCCCACTGACACCACCTGATTTACTGGACATTGAGTTCAAGGTCATGATTGACAAGTTCATCATCAAAACTTTGTATACATGCTACCTATGAAACTAGAAGATAAGGATGTCATGTCAGTATGTGATGGGAGAGAAAATTTCGACATCATAATATGGCAAAACGTAATGATGCATTGTAAAATAATTATTTGAGAGATACAATAGGGGCATAGTTTTGCTGTAAAGGAGGCAAGAACCAAGTAGCCTTGCAAGGCATCATCACCACAGTGAACATAAGCCACTGTCAGTGTGCATGAGTAATGAGGTGAAAATGCTACAGAGTCTCATGGTTCATTGATGTGGCAGTTTTTGAAAGATCTGCTTATAGCAATGTGTTTGGGAGACTTTTAGCATTCATACCATAGCTGTTGAATATGGCAGCCATAAGTAAAATGTGTTATAAACATTTCAAAACAGGTTTTTGACTTCAACTCATCATAAAATCTTTATTATTGTTTTTACCAAACTTTCACAAGTAAATCTGAGTTCTGCTGAATTGAGCATTTGAATCAAAATGCCCTATCTAGTTTCTGAGGCAAGATACAGCAGAAAATATTGAATACCATTCTCTGGCTGCTAGTTATAATGTATAAAATTTCTTGCTTTTAGCTCTCGCCACTCACTAGCTTTCTCACTCTCAGTGTGGTTGTAGCCTAAAGCGAGAGAGAGAGAGAGAGAGAGAGAGAGAGAGAGAGAGAGAGAGAGGAGAGAGAGAGAGAGAGAGAGAGAGAGAGAGAGAGAGAGAGAGAGAGAGAGAGAGAGGAACAAAGGAAGAAAGCTCATTGTAACAGACAATAGTAGGATTACGATGACTCACAGAGAGAGAGAGAGAGAGAGAGAGAGAGAGAGAGAGAGAGAGAGAGAGAGAGAGAGAGAGAGAGAGAGAGAAGAGGGGAGGCAGGCAGCAGCCAGTCAGGAGTTAAGCACTTGTGACATCACTGCAGTGGGTGGGGGAGGGCTGAGGGGACTAGTTAGCTACTCTCCACAGAATAGAAATCTTGCTACTTTTTGTAAATATGCACTGTAGCGAGCAGACAAGAGCTTATCAGTGTATGTGACTGGTTGCATTTACTGCTTAGCTTAGTGCTTACAATGGACTCTATAGACAGCCCCTGACTTTATAGACAACCCTGATGAAAAATTTGGCAGATGTGATAGGTGATGAAGCTGGTCTTGCTATGGAATTTGAAAGTGACAAGGAAATGGATGATGACATGGATTATGAAGAGTGGCTCCCACAGAGAAATAGCAAGACATCAGTAAGAAACAGGTTAGTTGATTTATTGACCAATTGTTTAGATGGAAGTAAATATGATAATTATATATTACCAGACGAGCTATGGGAATATAAAATCATGGTAGAGAAACTTAGATGTAGAGAAATCCATAACATGGACAAATAGTATGGAAGGAAGACCAACTGTGAACATATCCAGTGTTATAGAATGTTTGATGGGAGACATGAGGTCAGTAAATTCAGGAAAAATGGCATGGGACTTGTTCATAACATCTGGTATGATTTCTAATATCATGCAACTTACTAATCAGAAAATTGAAGGTATAATTGCAGAAATTTCCCAGAGGCCTTGAAATAATGATAAACTCCCATCACTTATGGTAACAGATTGCATTGAAATGAAGTTTTGGGTTTGTTGTATGTATGTGGCTTATTAGGCCAAAACTAATATACTTTTCATGAAAGAGTTTGGTCACCCTGTATTTGGTGCAGTAATGTCTGTGAATAGATTTGGATTTTTACATGCAAACTTAGCTTTTGACATTGTTGATACCAGACATCAGAGATGGCTACATGACTGGTCTGCTGCAGTCAGGGATCTTTTAAAAAACTTAAATAACCTTGCCTGATCAGTGTTAGAGCCAGTGACTTCTTGACCATTGATAAAACTTTATATTCTTGTAGAAATCAAATAGGATTCACACAGTCCAATAAGAGCAAACCTAAATGATATGGCCTGTTGTATAAATTCTGTGAATGCAGTAAGAATTCCATTCACCTTCAGGATGAAGGCCTTAACCCTACTACATCCATGGTTCACTTCCAACAGTGAAGGTTCTTGTAAGTCAGATACAAGAATTTGTAGACATTAGTGGTAGGGTAATAAGTCTAGACAGACAGTATACCAGCTTAGAGTTGTTTTAGTGGCTTCAAACACAAGGTATTGCTGGTGTAAGCAGTATAAATTGCATGAGAAAAGGCTTACCATCAGAGATAAAGGCAGTCACTGTAAGGAAAGAGGTCATACCAGGTGTACTATATTAAAGATAATGAGGAAATAACTGAATTCTTATTTATAGTATGTACCAAAAGTAATGGTAAGAGAAATGTATTAATACAGCCTGTTCTTATGCTATACATGATAGAAAGGTGGCCCACAAAAGGTAATTGAGTCTTCCATCACCAGAATTTCATGCACTTTATATTTCTGCCTGGAACAATGCCAAGTCTGTTCTCCAACTACCCAAAAACTCCTCCATTAATAGAAAGTGTCAAAATTTCAAGATCTAATTCCTCTCGTGACTTGTGACATCTAGCCAAAAACATCTCCAATAACTTTGCTTCTTCTTTCCCTCCTTTATTTCAACAAGATGGCACCACTGCTATCGCATCTATCTCTAAAGCTAAACCCTTCGCTCAAACATTTGCTAAAAACTCTACCTTAAACAATTCAAGGCTTGTTCCTCCCTCTTCTGCACCCTCAGACTAGTTCATGCAACCTATTAAAATTCTTTGCAGTGATGTTTCCTATGCCCTCACTGGCCTAAACCCTTGGAAGGAAGGTTTATGGACCTGATGGGGTCCCTCCTTTTGTTCTCCAAAACTGCACCTCTGTGCTTGCACCTTGCCTAGTCAAACTCTTTCAACTCTGTCTGTCAACGTCTACCTTTCCTTCTTACTGGAAGTTTGCTTACATTCAGTCTGTTCCTTAGAAGGGTGACCATTCTAATCCCTCAAACTATCATCCTATTCCTTTAATTTCCTGCCTATCTAAAGTTTTTTAATCTATCCTCAACAGGAAGATTCTTAAATATCCATCACTTCACAACCTTCTATCTGATCACCAGTATGGGTAAAAGAGAGGAATGTACACCTTCATGCCAGACACTATCACCTCTGTTATGTGCTTGGCACACAGAGACAGGTCTCTGTCACAGGAGCAGTAGTCATTCCAAGGAAAATCAGCAAAATACCTCTTCAGCTTCCCCAACTAGCAGAGGCAAAATGCCAGAGGCACCTCTGCTTAGGAGGATACTGACGAGGGATTGGAGTGATAGCACAAGATACAGATATGAGATTGTGATCGGAAGAGCCCAACGGAGAAGAAAGGGTGACAGCATAAGCAGAAGGATTAGAGGTTAGGAAAAGGTCAAGAATGATGGGTGTATCTCCAAGATGGTCAGGAATATGAGTAGGGTGTTGCACCAATTGCTCTAAGTCATGGAGGTTAGCAAGGTTGAAGGCTAGTTCACCAGGATGGTCAGTGAAGGGAGAGGAAAGCCAAAGCTGGTGGTGAACAGTGAAATCTCCAAGAATGGAGATCTCTGCAAGAGGGAAGAGAGTCAGAATGTGTTCCACTTCGGAAGTTACCTTCCTGTGTGTTTGTGGGCACTCATCTGTAATTGCGTCTCTTCCAAGTGAGCTTTCTTTGTGTTAAATGCTACTGTGTCAGGCTCCTGGAAGGTTCTTGACTTGCAGAAGACTTAAGTAATTACCAGTGTAGTGTAATTTATTCCCTCCTCAGGCCCTGATCAGGCCTGCTGTCCAGGAGGCTGTAAAAGACACTACTCTGCTAGTGTTATAACACCTGTTACGAGGGCATTATCTCCCTAGGGTAGTATACCTCAACCGTATATGTGTTATTGCTTGTTATAATTGTTTCTCCCTAGACATGGTTGTTGATCCTTTCACAGCTGTGGGGAGGTAGTTGTTGTTAGAGTATTTCCCTTGTCTGTAGGTGGGTGAAACAGATTGGCAACCTCATTATTGTGACCTGGCATTACGACCATTATTAAGAAGGGTGCATGAGTCAAAAGTGGACCTTGTTACCAGTATTCAGCCCTGCAGCCAGTCATGTAGGAGGTGACTAGGAGAAAGCTAGTCCAGGTGCAGCAGCTTTGTGAAGGGACTGGGAACTGTGGTCATAACAGAAATTGGTGACCTCACCAGGATAGCTGGAAGTTTCATCCCCATGTGTGGGAGACAGTTTGTTGTTTGCTTCATTGCCTTGTGTGTGCCAGTGTAAGCCATGTAAGGCAAGGCTGGTAGCAGGGATGACACGCAACCTGAGTCCTCTGCCTATGTTGGGAGTGGCAGTGTAGATTTAGCCCAGTTCGGTGTGAGGACACCTAGTCCCACAACTAGCATCCATGGACATGTTAGCTCTGCTTGCAACATTGGTAGCTTCTCCCTGACCAAAGGCATGTCTGGGGAGATGAGATTTAAGTTGGAATTGAGGAGAATGGAGCTTGAGATGAAGAAGGAGGTTAGAGAGGCCAAGGAGAGAGAACTGAGAAGGCTCCAGTTGGAAGCTGAAGCCAAGGAAAGGAGATTGAAGATGGAGGAGGCTTGAAGCCAAGAGGGAAACTAAGAGACTTGAGGCTGAGGAGAAGGCCAGATTACCTGAGCAAGAAGAAGAGCTGAGGCTTCTTGAAGTAGAAAAGGAGGAGAAGGAGAAGTTGAGGATGTATGAAAAGAAATGAAGATCCTTGAGGCAGAAAGAGAAAAGGAAAAAGCTGAGAAGAATAGGATGTTTAAGTTGGAGAAGACTAGGATTAAAGTTGATTCACCTCATGGCTTGAGGAGAGGAGTGAAGGAAGATACTGTAGAAAGCCAGATGAAGAGTTTGAAATGAATACCAGAGTTTGATGAAAAGAAGGTAGCTGTATGGTTCAGGTGATTTGAGAAGAAGGCCTCTGAATTTGATTGGCCTTAGGAGAGATGGGTTGGCCTTGTGGCCAATATGTTGAAGGTAAGGCTTTGGAATTTTATAACAGGATGTCGGTAGAGGATTTGGAGAACTATGAGAAGTTTAAGGCTGACATCCTGAGAGCTTATGAGCTGTGGCCAGAGGCTTACAGGCTGGAGTTCTGTGGAGGAAAGAAGAGGCCCAGTCACTCCTACCTTGAATGTGCTCACTACCTGGAGGAGACATTTAAAAAGTGGATTGCTAGTGAGCAGGCAATCTCCTACTGTGAGTTAAAGAAACTTATGGTAATGGAGCAATTTCTCAGTGTGGCCAAGAAGGAACTGGTGCTGCTGCTCAGGGAGAAAAGGTTAAAAAGCTTTAATGAGGTGGCTACCTGGCTTGATGATTATGTGTTGGCCCACCATCATGCATTCCACCACAGGGCTATGGGAATTAAACCAGCTGGGGGAAAATGGTCTGGCAGCAGTGGAAGTGGTAGTGTTGGCCAACCAGGAAATCCCCATTACACCAGTGGGTTTGGGAATAAGTCTGTGCCCAGGAATTCATATAACTCCAAGCCTCCTTTTGATCTAAAGAGGAGGGCAATGGAGAATATGGTGCATAGTACCCCTAAATTTAACAACCAGCACACCTGTTACCACTGCAAAGAGACAGGGCATTTCCAATTCAATTGCCCATAGTTGATCGTGACTTCTGCCCCCTAAGCCTCCCCAGAAACCAGTGGCTTTGCTAGTTTGGCCAGACCAGGATAAGGAGGAAGAATTTGAATCTCCATACAGTCCAACCAGAGAGAAGACAGGGGGATGTTGCTCATGTGTCAGCAATTAGTACTCCACCTGAGAGTGTGAGGTCTAGTTTAGATTTATGCTGTCCCTTCTTATGTCTAGGAACTGTAGAGATTGTGGGGATGGTGTATCTTGTCACAGTGTTGCATGACACAGCAGCCCAGCAATCTTTGTGCTGGAATATTAAAGGGAGGTAGGTAGTGTCCAGGAAGGTAGTGCTACATCAGGGCATCAATGCTGTCGAGAGGTTTGCCATTACTAAGGTGAGGCTGACTTGTCCACTGGTGACCACAGAGATACAAGTGGCCATGACAGAGGACCTGCCAGTGTCCAGGGTTGACTTCCTTTTGGGAAATGATCTGGCTGGAGGGAGAGTTTGGGTATAGCCCCATCTGCGGACTCTGTCCCCAATGTGGAGGCTACTGAAGTACCTGACTCTATTAATGTTATCACCTGCTCCATGACAAGGAGGGTGAAGTCCTCTGCAGCTCCTTGGGTTGACTGCAATAAGACAGGACCCCTGAAAGAGGAGTGCAGGGGTGATGTAAGTGCTGCAGTGGGGGCAGAGTGCTCAGAGGCCTGTTCCACTGCTGGAAAGGGTTTGGATGATTCAGAGTCAGACTCCTCCTTGAATCATGGTGCAACAAAGCAGAGCCACCAGTGGATGCACCTGACTTGGTTGGGGATGTTACTGAGAGTGAGGTTGAAGAGTTGGGTTTGGAAAGTCTATTTGCTGGTTTACCTCACTTGGCAGAGCACCCCAGAGGTGGCACTCAGGCAGAGTTGCCACCTGGCATGGAGGCTATAGGATCTGGCCCTCAGCCTGGTATCCAGCTTGGTGTATCAGGCATGTTGGGGGGTTACTGCCAAAAGCAGGGAGGCTCCCAGCTCTGTAGGGGGAGACAGAAGTTCCCTCCCCTGCAAAGTCTCCTGGAGGCAGGGAACAGGCTGTTCCCCGACGGGTGATGGCTCCTTTAGTGGCTTGCCTGTGTTAACATCTGAGCCGGCAGCCAGTCAGATATCTGGAGAGGTTAATGTTTCCAAAAAAGATCAGCAAGTGGTTCCTGCTTGTGCCATAGATGCCAGAGGGGGACAAGAGTCTTGGCTTTGCCTCTTCTGTCTGATCCTGTAGTCCTGAAGGACCTAAATGAAGTTGAACCTGATGAGCTCATAAATGAGCAACAGGGGGATGAAGAGTTGGCCCCATGCTTTTCCAAGGTGGGCGAAGGTAGTGAAGAAGTGGAGGGAAGGGAAGTTTGTGTTATGGAAGAAAATTTTGTATCATCAGTAGAGAGAAGTTGACGGAGGGGAATTACTCCAAGTAGTAGTGCCGTCTGAGTTCAGAGAAGCACTCATGCTATTGGCACATAAGGACCTGATGGCAGGTCACCTCGGGATTAGGAAAACTGTGGCAAGGCTACAGAGGATTTTTTGGTGGCCCAGCATGACGAGTAGTGTTGCTACCATACTTAAGTGCTGCCACACCTGTCAAATGGTGGGAAAGCCTAATTAAGTGCCACCAGTAGCACCTCTTCACCCTATCCCCATTGTTGATCCTCCCTTCACCTGAGTACTTATTAATATTGTGGGTTCTTTCCCCCTTTCTCAAGCAGGTTATATGTACCTGCTGATTATGATGGATGTCACTACAAGGTACCCAGAAGCCATATCCATCAGGAGCATCCTTTCCAAGGTGGTGCTGAAGGCCTTATTACATTTCTTTACTCATTTTGAACTGCCTTCTAAGGTCCAGTCAGACCAAGAGGCTAACTTTACTTCCAAATTATTTGTGCAGACCATGACTGAGTGGGGGATTAGGCATGTCCTGTCCAGTGCTTGCCATCCCTGGTCACAAGGAGCTTTGGAGAGGCACCATCAAGCTTTAAAAACCATGCTAAGGATCTTTTGTTTGGACAACAACAAGGATTGGGATGAGGCAGTCCCTTATGTAATGTTTGTTGTGCAAGTGGCACCCACTGAGTTGTTGGGGTTCTCACCAAACCGGCTGGTGTTCAGCCACTGTGTGCATGACCCATTGGATGTGGTTCAAGACGCATGGTACTGCCCCTGGTCTGGTCCCCAAAAATATTTGTTGGACATGGTAATGTGCACACGGGAGAGGTTGTTGAAGGCACTCTAGGTGGCTCAGTTGCACTTGTTCCTGGCTCAGAAAAGTATGAAGGCTTACTATGACCGGAAGGCCAAGTACCAATGTTTTGCCCCTGGTGATGAAGTGCTTGTGTTACTCCCCGTTCAAGGACAGCTGCTGGTTGTACGCTACAGCGGTCCTTATGTAGTGGAGAGGTGAATGGGCAAATTAGATTATCTGGTTGCCACTCCTGACCAGCAAAAGCAGGCTCAGCCTGTTCCTAGAGGTGAATTACCCTCCTGTGTATTTGTGGGCACTCGTCTGTAGTCATGTCTCTTGCTAGTGAGCTTGTTTAGTGTTAAATGCTACTGCATCAGATTCCTGGAGGGTGCTTGACTTGCAGAGGACTTAAGTAATTAGCAGTGCAATGAAATTTACTCCCTCCTCAGGCCATGATCAGGCCTGCTGTCCAGGAAGCTGTAAACTACACTACTCTGTTAGTGTTATAGTACCTCACCAGAAGTGGGTGGTCCATTACGAAGGCAGTATTCCCCCCAGGGTATTATACCTTAACCATATATGCGTTATTGCTCGTTATAATTGCTTCTCCCTAGATGTGGTTATCAATCCTTTCACAGCTGTGGGAAGTAATTGTTATTAGAGTATTTCCCTTGTCTGTAGGTGGGTAAAACAGACTGGCAACCTCATTATTGTGACCTGGCATTACAACCATTGTTAAGAAGAGTGCATGAGTCAAAAGTGGACCTTGTAACCAATATTCAGCCCTGCACCCAGTCACATAGGAGATGATTAAGGGAAAGCTAGTCCAGGTGAGGCAGCTTTGTGAAGGGGCTGGGAACTGTGGTCATAACAGTAGTGAGCACACTCAAGGATCACCAAGCCTTTTCTTACCTTCGCAGAGCAATGAAATAAATATCCATTGCCTCAAAAACTTAATTCCTCCATCTATCAACTCAACACAACCTTCCAGACAACTATCCCCTTTTCTTCAGTGACACTTGGCTGTCCCCCCTCTTCTACACTGAACATCCTTGGTCTGTCCTTTACTTATAATCGAAACTGGAAACTTCACATCTCATTCCTAACTAAAACAGCTTATATGAAGTTAGGTATTCTGAGACATCTCTGCCAGTTTTTCTCACCCTTCCAGCAGCTAGCTCTGTACAGGAGCCTTATCTGTCCATGTATGGAGTATGCTTCACATGTTTTGGACGGCTCCACTCATACCGCTCTTCTAGACAGGATGGAATCAAAAGCTTTTCAACTCATCAACTCCTCTCCTCTAACTGACTGTCTTCAGCCTCTCTCTCACCGCCGCAATGTTGCATATCTAGCTGACTTCTACCACTATTTTCATGCTAACTGCTCTTCTGATCTTGCTAACTGCATGCCTCCCTCCTCCCGTGGCACTTTCTTCTTTCTCTCATCTCTCTTCTGTCCACCTCTCTAATGCAACAGTTAACCAGTATTCTCAATCATTCATCCCTTTCTCTGGTAAACTCTGGAACTCCCTGCCTGCTTCTGTATTTCCACTTTCCTGTGACTTGAATTCCTTCAAGAGGGAGGTTTCAAGACACTTATACTTCAATTTTTGACTACTGCTTTGGACCCTATTCAGGGACCAGCATCTCAATGGGGCCTTTTTTTACTGGATTTTGTTGCTCTTGGCCAGTGTCCCTCCTGCATAAAGAAAAAAAATGAAGGAAAGCAGTCTCGCTGGCAGAGCAGAGAGAGAGAGAGAGAGAGAGAGATTGTGAATGTGTGTGTGTGTGTGTGTGTGTGTGTGTGTGTGTGTGTGTGTGTGTGTGTGTGTGTGTGTGTGTGTGTGTGTGTGTGTGTGTGTGTGTGTGTGTGTATTTACCTAGTTGTTGTAATTTACAGGGCCTGAGCTACACTTGTGTGGTCCCACTTTCATGTCTACACTTGTCCACTTTTTCCTTGAAGCTGTGCACACTCGTTGCTGATACTATATCTTCACTTAGCTTGTTCCAAACTTCTCCATCTATACTTCACATTACTACACATAGTCATTCCTTCTCCTCCTTTTCCAATGATTCCACTTATTCTGACTTCCACTTCTTTCCACTTCTACTTCTGTTGGCTTCTACTTCTGGAAGAACTGCAGCATAGTGATTTGACTTTTTCTGCATTTCTCTTAATATCTGTGTAGCAGATATCATTCATCACAAGAGAGCTTCTGCCAGCATTTTGGGTAATTTTCTTGTAGGAGCTGCAACACATCTCTGAGGTGATGATAAAATGTGTTGCCTCTCCATTTCTGGTGAGAGGGTGAAAGTATATCTGCTGTTGCTGCTCAGTGTGCTCTGTATGGTTGCACACTATCAAATGGGAAGTGGGAAAGAGCAGGAAGCATGAAAGAGTGGTGCCAACTGGTGGTTACCAAAGAAAGCATAATATTCGAACATGAAGATGAGCCAGATCTTGCTAAAACATAGTATGAATTTAATTAAGTTTGATATATTTTAAAGTCATTTTAAACTTAATATTCATTAAAAAGACTTGCATAAGCCAAGAGTCACCTGTATTTATTTAGAATATAAGTTTTGTGCTTTGAGGTTTGGATGGTCGGCCTATAAACATGTAACCAGGTCAGCCCAAAACTCAAGGTGTTGCAGACACTATTTGACACCAAGAAATAAATAGGGTCTCAACAAAATGCATCTTTTTTATTTACTTTGTAAATTTATCAGCATTTTTATCTCTTGTCTCCATTAAAACTGGGTTCAATCAAAGGAAATTTCTTCCATCTCAGTCCATCAATTACTTGTTCTCTAACTTTACTGCATCCATTTTATGTTTTCTCATAGTCACTTATCTTTTCAGACCACTATACCATATCTTTATCAATATTTTTCTTATATTCTTCACCACATAGTATTTATTAAAATATTACTGTATTTTTACTGGTACTATTGAGAATGAAGTCATGTTATAATGGAAGCTGCTTATTGGTACTAATTTAATTCATGAAGTTCAATTCTTCACATTGTAATTGTATTTTTTTTATATTACAGTACATTATTATGTTTGTAGACAATCTTGGGCCTCAATTTTAACTGCACTTTTTTTTCTTTCCTAGCATTAGTATCACACCAAAATTGATGACCTCATTGAAAGAACCAGCACATCCATGACTCAAGGAATGACAGACAAGCTGCTGTCAGTACTTGAATCAGTTATATCCAAGCTGGGCAGATACGACGAAGGCAGCTTCATTGGGTCAATACTGTCCTTTACGGTAGGTGTAGATGATGCTTGTTATGGGTGTGACAGAGCTGTGGAATTATGTTGTTTTACTGGAAACTATAGAATGTGTGTGCCATATTCCAAACATGAATGGCTTTCAGTGAAGAATATTCCATCTTTATATGGATTCAAGTGTACCAGGGATATCCTGAAAATGCACTTACATGCAGAGCATAGCGTTTCAGTATATGGCAGTTCCTTGGAAGCAGAGAGCAATTTATTGGGGAAAAGGGAAGCAGTTTTCTTCACCCATCAATAATGGTACAGATCATCCTATACCATGTGAACATACCAACACAGGATCTCCCAGTCTACAAAAGAAAATAACCACTGTTGAAAGATAACCAAGTCTTGGTTTCTTGCCTCTCCCAGGAGCTTTTAGTTGTTTATTTTTTTTATTCAGCCTTTGTATTAAAATCTTTTATGAGATATTAATTATAAATAGCACAATGACATTAATTTTGCATGTATTTTATATTGTAGGACTTGTTTTCTTTTTAAATATTCATCTATTCTCAATTTACAAGTGAACTCTGAAATAATTTCCTAATTGAATATCATGATTTTTGTTTCATTATTAATTATTTAGTGATTACTCTAGTAATTATAGTAATTGCTATTTAATAATACTTCTTAGGAACAGGATTTCATACCAAGAAACAGGCTAGAATTATATAATTTGCCATTATAGGAGGGTGGAAATATTGAAAATCAAAATATCTGGCAAGCACCATAAGCCAACTGACAAAAGTACTAGGTGATTAATCAAAATAATGCATGGAGAATGAGTTAGTACCACAGAAATTGTAAGAAGAAAATAACAGTGAATTTATTTCATGTCTGAAAAGGATACAATAAAAGGAATCTGACATTCTCAGACATTATGGATATATATGCTATCAATAAACTGATAAAAACTCAAAGTAGTTGAAGATGAAATATAGATACCAAGAAGGCTTTGGAATAAGCCATGTGCAAATTTAATATAAGAAATAAACCAAAACGATGTAGCACTGCATGAAAATGACAACATAACTAAGTTCACTTGAAAAAGAAAAAACTGGCATAGGAGGGAGTTATAGTGAAACATGGACAAAAATGGAGCAGCAAGCAGCAGTCTTAAGTTACTGGTGAAAGAGGTACTAGTTTGGTTGAGAATCTGGTAATAGAGGGAATTAGTAAGTAGTTGAGGTAGTGTGTACTTATAAAGAAGGTATTTCTCTAATTAAAGCACTGATTTGAAGGGAAAAGATTGAACTGGGAGCTTGAAGTAGAAAAAGAAAATGATTGATATAAGAAAGGAAGTAATTCTATGAAATACAAAATTTATCTAATACAGTGGAACCTCGGTTCTTGAACTTAATTCATTCCTGAATGCAATTTGAAATTCTAAATGTTCAGAAACAAACTATTTTCCCCATAGGAAGCAATATAAAATGGATTAATCCATTCCCAAACACCCATCCACCCTGTCCTAGTGGCTTATGACAGACACTCCCTCTGCCAAGATGGCTGCTCCACAACATCTCCAGCTCAGAAATTATTTATCCAGAAAGGACATATTGAATGAATTTAGTGACAAGGAACTCATCAGAAGATATTATTTAGACCATGCAGGTATTCTCTTTGTCACCAGTCTAATGAGGAAAGCTTTACAGAGTGACACAAAGAGGAGCAGCTCACTTACTGCCAAAGTGAAGGTAATCACAGTGCTTGGACATCTTGTTGCTGGGAAAATGCAGTTATGCAGCAGTGATGGTATTGTGGGTCATCGAGAGAGCCACAGGGGATTACTTTTGAGGTAGCCAAAAATGGTTTGTTTACATTGAGGCTCTTCAATGGGATCACTTTTACCTCATTTCAAAGATTGAATTACTGTGTTACCCAGAGTGTTTCTCCTTTAAATACATAAAAAAAATAAGGAAATATTTATAGAAACCATAAATTAGTAATAAATGGCACCTTTTGTTTTGTCTTTTAGTATTTGAAATCAAGTAACTTTGTTTTGAGAAGCAAATTATGGTACAGCAACCAAAGCAAATTGGAGTTCAAAATTTCGTTAAAAAACAAATTTGTTTGAAAAGGGAGGCGTTCAGTAACTGAGGTTCCACTGTATATTTTCCCCATGAAAAGCTTGAATCTTGTGCATTCTCTAATGTAGACAGTTTTATATTCAAGCTGAATGAAAGAAAAGATTATCACCAACAACTTCAATAAAGTGCCATGTCATAATAACATGTGGAAGAATTTAAATTTTTCTATGAGTAGGCATAGTATCTTAATTAGGAATTAGGATTTAGATACTGTACTTATCTTGTTGACTTTCAAAAGCTGTAAACCTTACTATCATCAGCATTGGAGGAACAGAGAATTTCAGATATCAACAACCCCAATGAAGAAATGTCTGGTTTCATTTGGCAAAAATTTTTCCCAGTTATCCTACAACTGTTATGGCCCCCTCTTATAGTTGATCAGTGGTAATCATATACATTCTGATACAAATCACCAGCACAATTTCATTTTGCATAATATTTAAATGTTTTAATAAAAGAACTTTTATGCCACTTGTTTTATCCTTGTTCTTAACTTCTACTGGGTTTGGAATGTTTGAATTCTTGATGTTATGTATTTCTGTTGAATATAAGTTTATGATTTTCATTAAGGAATCTTTTATTTGCAACATTTACTGAAATTTGTGTTTTCATTTATGTTATTTACTCCTTGATTTTTATTATATTTTTAGTTTAATAATTTATTGGGCTGTCGGTGTGCTATCTTTCAGTATCGTCAGAATGTAAGTGGATCAGGAAAGGAGTTGGGAAAGGCATACATCAACTTTGCCAGGAACTCTATGGACCAGATCAGACAAAAAGTTAATGATGAGCTCTGGATTCTCAACCTGTTTGAGGTGAGTATTATCATTACCACGGTCTTGTATGACTATCTTTATCGCTACCATCACTGTAATGAATTGCAGATTCCATGTAGATTAATTCCATGTAGATTAATCCTGGTCATGTGGTGGTAACTTATCAAAACATTATGGCTATGAACATGTGTAGCTTGACAACTTTTTCCTTCCTTGTGTCATTCCTGTGGACCTCCTTCCATGTCTTCTTTGATTTACATGACACACCAACATCTCCCACAAAGGGAGACATAGTACCACACAAACATATATATACTTTCACATACATACACAAGCATTTCCTCACATTTTAGCCTCTTGGCAAGTCAGTTGCATAGTATACATGGTATTTTCTGTATCATGATATGACAGCAGAACTGGTTTACCCCTGCTAAATTATTATTGATCCATCCCCTTTTCAGGTGCAAATTAGTTGTATTTGGGACCTGAGGTTACTATATGTCAAGGCCCCTTTTAATACTGTACATCTCATCTCTCCAAACAACATTTTCAACCAGATAAACTTTAAAACTAGCTGTTATCACATATATCAAATATGAAACACAAATCTATAATCCATTGAAGAATATAAAGTTTTACTGTGCCATTGAACTCATTCAGCTACCCTTTCATTGATGACCAGTTAAATCTTTCCTGTCTGCATGTATGTGTTATCCTTACTAAAATGCAATGTCCATAAGAGAGAGAGAGAGAGAGAGAGAGAGAGAGAGAGAGAGAGAGAGAGAGAGAGAGAGAGAGAGAGAGAGAGAGAGAGAGAGAGAGAGAGAGAGAGAGAGAGAGACTGTTGACTGTAATGGAAGAGAATCTAAATACATATGAAGCTATAACAAATAAATAAACTAGGGAAATGCCTGAATAACTTCAAGAAAATAGTTTCTCCATAGACATATAGAAGGAAGTAAACATTTCACACAGGGAAGCCACAGAACGCTTGACTTCTGATCTTTATAAAATTTCTGATTGGGGCAGAACAAACTTGGTATTGTTCAATGCCTCAAAAACTCAATTCCTCCATCTGTCAGATTGACACAACCTTCCACACAACTATCCCTTCTTTTTCAGTGACATTCATCTGTCCCCCTCTTCTACACTGAACATCCTCAGTCTGCCCTTTACTTATAATCTGAACTGGAAACTTCACATCTCATCCCTAGCTAAAACAGCTTATATGAAGTTAGGCATTCTGAGATGTCTCCGCCAGTTTTTCTCACTCCCCCAGCTGCTAACTCTGTACAGCGGCCTTATCTATTCATGTATGGAGTATGCTTCACATGTCTGGGGGAGGTTCCACTCATACCACTCTTCTAGACAGGGTGGAATCAAAAGCCTTTCATCTCATCAATTCCTCTCCTCTGACTGTCTTCAGCCTCTCTCTCATCACCACAATGTTGTATCTCTAGCTGTCTTCTACTGCTATTTTTATTCTAACTGCTCTTCTGATCTTGCTAACTGCATGCCTCCCCTCTTCCCACAGCCTCGCTACACAAGACTTTCTTCTTTCTCTCATCCCTATTCTGTCCACCTCTCTAATGCAACAGTTAACCAGTATTCTCAATCATTCATCCCTTTCTCTGATAAACTCTGGAACTCCCTGCCTGCTTCTGTATTTCCACCTTCCTATGACTTGAATTCCTTCAAGAGGGAGGTTTCAAGGCACTTATAATTTAATTTTTGACTACTGCTTTGGACCCTTTTCTGGGACTGGCATCTCAGTGGGCTTCTTTTTTTTTTTTTTTTTTTTTTTTTTTTGTTGCCCTTGGCCAGTGTCCCTCCTACATTTAAAAACAAAAAAAAGTTTGGAATAAACTAAATGAGATGTTAGTGTGAGCAAAGAGTGTGCACAAAATGAAAGAAAGATTGGATAAATGTAGATAATGGAGATGGAACCCCATGAATGTAAGATGTACCCCCCATGATGTAAGATGTACAAAAACATTTTCTTCTCTCTACTCAGCAGTCTTGTTTTTTTTAATCTGAGAATGTGCAGTGTTGCCAAATATTATTTGATATTACTGCTAGTCTCTTTAATAGAACTTTTAAATCAAGACACTCACCCCATGATATATTTTTTTCTATTAACAAACAGAATTTTTATGATTAAATGCATTGAGTGTATTTATTTATATATGCATATATATGTCTTAAAGGGAAGGGACCAAGACAAGACATTTGTATAAAAAGTACAGAGGATGGGATGCATGTATCTTGTAATTCTTTGAATATTAAGTATAGGTAACCTTAGTCCTCATAAGATTATACAAAAACCATATAAATCCAACATAAGAACTGATCAACTGGCAATGAGAATATGAGCCTGGGAAGAAAGCTTATCAGCAAGGTGGGAGGGAAGGAAATGGGAGAACAAGCACTTCAGCATTCAATTTTTGATTCATTGCCCCCATATGTAAGATGAGGTTTGTTATTCTGAATTGCTGTATTGCTGAAGCCAGGGATGGCCTCATACTGTAAGCATGTAATGTAGGCTTTTACATTATGTCATTTAGACTGGCTGTAGTGATAATGGAGAAACAGTAAATAAATATACTGAACACCCATGACCATGCCACTAAATAATAATATGATATATGATTGTTTCATATATCTATTCTTTATACCAGGCTGGCAATCCCACATTGGGTGGCCCAGATAAGCTACCACATATTCACACACATTATTCATGCTGTTAACTCTGCTGTAAGAATGATGTGTGGGATTGCCAACCTGGTATATAGAATAGATATAAGAAACAATTATATATCATATTATTATTTCATATTTATGTAAAACCAATGCTCATTCAGTGTGGGAACTTTCAAGATTCTTGAGTTAGTTTACAGTACAGTTGACAGCACCAATCAGGTGGTGCATCATCGCTGCCTGACATTCACTTGGATGACTAAAACTCATTATGGATGTGCTTTAACTAATTAATTGGTGCCAAGACATTCTTTATATTTTTTTGCTCATAATAGTGTCATATTTTGGTGTACTTTTATTTCAAATTCATAGCAAAATGAAATTTGACACTATTCTGTGGTATACCCACATATCATTGTATAAAGCTAAATTTATATTTATAAAGATTAATTGAAAAGTTAATTAACATTATAATTGGAAAAATATGATCAGCCTACAAAAGCTGGTTTGTGTACTTCATAGTACTGTACTTTCAAAAGGTGGAAATTGAAGATGAATTTAAATGTGGTACTACAAGAGTGGAATCCTCACTTGTAAGATGGAAATAAGGACTTCTCATCTTGATTCCCATCCATTATGGATAGCTACTACCACCTGCTTGATGAGAATCTCCAAAGTAAAATTGAAGAAACTAATACCATTGAAGGAAAAAAAGAGCCCAATAATGCCATCTAATAATAGTCACCACACATGTCATTCTATTTACTCAGAGGACGTAGGCATATTTGGTGTTTAGCCAGAATTGGGTTTGAGGAGGATCTTGAGTGTGCACCCTTTTCAGCTCCCTGCTGAGGCAGGTGTCAATCATCAGTCCCCCCGGTAGTGTGACAACTACTAGGCTAACACCCGGTATCCCTTCATGCATTTGGTGGAAACAGTCTCTGGGTTAGGGCAACTTCCTCTCCCATCTGTGTTTTGGGTGCTTATGGATGACTCCCTCAACAGCTGGTAAGGCCTGATTCAGCCCTCACTCTCTAAAAGGAACATTACACTTTATCCCTATATTGGTAATACAGATTGAATATAATTATGTAACTCCCTTGTCTATGAACATATCTTTACCTGACATAATGGGGTTATGGCTCAGTATTATACAATTTTTTTTTTATGTTTGATCAAGTTGGCCTACCTGTTACCACATGAGCCATGAAACATATTTTATCAAATGCCAGGTGAATGTCTAGTTCATTGGGCTGAAGAGAAATGCCAACAATTATGCAAATGGCAGGAACCATTCTTCCTTCACTCAATAAGACAGCCATGCTTTCCCTCTTCCTGTATACAGTAAAATCCCTCTCATCCGGCATTCGAGTATCCGGCAGCTTCAAGTATCTGGCACATTTTTCCCCCGAGCCTTAAAATCAATAAAAAATCAATGTGTACTCATAAAATCGATTAAAATTCCCGCGCGAGGCATACTTTGTCCCCTGGCCACCAGAGCACACTGCTTCGCGCCACCCGCGGCCCACTGCACTGTGTTTACTCAGTGACTCAGTCCCGCGTGTGCACTGTTTATCGCCTGACGCCTTCATCATGCCTAAAGTTGTAGAAAAGAGGAAGCGTGTTGTGCTTACACTTAAGCAGCTGATCAGATCAGCTGCTGATTAAGATCAGCTGATCTTTGTTATGGTAAGATGCGTGAGTGTAGGGTGGTGATTGTGGACATAATTTCACTTCTATTCAAGTATCTGGCAATATTCAAGTATCCGGCATGTCGGCGGTCCCGTTGATGCCGGATAAGAGGGATTTTATTGTATTACTTTCCTTTTTATTCTTTCTCATTATTTATAATATTCCTTCTTACTTTCATTTCTGATTTTTATTTCTTATTCATTTATGTATATGTTGTAATGTAGCAAGACAGGAGAAATCACAAATAATGTATCAGTCTGTTTTCCTGTGATTCATGATATAATAAGTGATTGCATGCCATCAACAGCACTTCCTAAAGGTAACCTTACCTAGACTTTTTCAATAGAGAATAGAGGATGGAGAAAATATTAATCTCTTTGCATCTTATTCTTTAGTTATTATCACCTAAAAAAAAGAGTGCAGTCATAATGCAATTGTGTGCTTTGTCATCTGTGAATATAATCCCCGTTTCTCATCTTACATAAACAAGAGTAAGGTAATGATGTTTGAACGTAAAGATTAAGTGGTTATTTTTTATTGCCCCTGAAAAATTTAATGGCCTAAAGAATGTGAAATGTTGCCAAAAGCAGAAAAAAAGTGGACATAACTGATGGCTTAACCCTGCACACATAAGGAAGAGGAAAAAGAGAAAGAACTGTGTTATGTATGGTGGTTGGGTCTTGAAGGCATATGATGAAAAAGAACTGTAAGTACTGGGAAAGTAGCAACAATTGTCGTACATACAATGGGGTACTTGGTACACAACATATTCGACTTACCACCAATGCAGTATCCAACCAAAAAAAATTTTTTTTTTTTACGACAGATAACTTAGTATATGAACAAATCATTACTAAGTGGGTACAAAATTTGTGATATTTTTGTGACTTTACTGGTATAGTTGCTATGCTATCCTCTGTGCTGTATACCTTTCACCTAACTCCTCTGACTATAAGAAATTCTTTGACTACTTAACTTCCAAAGTGGAGCACATTCTGACCCTCTTCCCTTTTGCAGAGATCTCCATTCTTGGAGACTTCAATGTTCACCACCAGCTTTGGCTTTCCTCTTCCTTCACTGACCATCCTGGTGAACTAGCCTTCAACTTGGCTATCCTCCACAACCTAGAGCAATTGGTGCAACACCCTACTCGTATTCCTGATCGTCTTGGAGATACGCCCAACATTCTTGACCTTTTCCTGACCTCTAATCTTTCTGCTTATGATGTCACCCTTTCTTCTCCGTTGGGCTCCTCCGATCACAATCTCATATCTGTATCTTGTCCTATCGCTCCAATCCCTCCTCAGGATCCCCCTAAGCGAAGGTGCCTCTGGCGTTTTGCCTCTGCTAGATGGGAGAACCTAAGGAGGTATTTTGCTGATTTTCCTTGGAATGACTACTGCTTTCGTGTCAGAGACCCGTCTTTGTGTGCTGAGCGCATAACAGAGGTGATAGTGTCTGGCATGGAGGTGTACATTCCTCACTCTTTTTCTTGACCTAAACCTTCTAAACCTTGGTTTAACACAGCTTGTTCTCATGCTATACATGATAGAGAGGTGGCCCACAAAAGGTACTTAAGCCTTCCATCACCAGAATCTCATGCACTTTATATTTCTGCCCAGAACCATGCCAAGTCTATTCTCCAACTAGCCAAAAACTCCTTCATTAATAGAAAGTGTCAAAACCTTTCAAGATCTAACTCCCCTCGTGACTTCTGGCATCTAGCCAAAAATATTTCCAATAACTTTGCTTCTTCTTCTTTCCCTCCTTTATTTCAACCAGATGGCACCACTGCTATCACATCTATTTCTAAAGCTGAACTCTTCACTCAGATCTTTGCTAAAAACTCTACCTTGGATGATTCTGGGCTTGTTCCTCCCTCTCCTCCACTCTCTGACTACTTTATGCTATCTGTTAAAATTCTTCGCAATGATATTTTTCCCTGCCCTCACTGGCCTAAATCCTCGGAAGGCTTATGGACCTGATGGGGTCCCTCCTGTTGTTCTCCGAAACTGTGCCTCCGTGCTTGTACCTTGCCTAGTGAAACTCTTTCAGCTCTGTCTGTCAATATCTACCTTTCCTTCTTGCTGGAAGTTTGCTTACATTCAGCCTGTTCCTAAAAAGGGTGACCATTCTAATACCTCAAACTACCATCCTATTGCTTTAATTTCCTGCCTATCTAAAGTTTTTTAATCTATCCTCAACAGGAAGATTCTTAAACATCTACCACTTCACAACCTTCTATCTGATCGCTAGTATGGGTTCCGTCAAGGCCGCTCTACTGGTGATCTTCTGGCTTTCCATACTGAGTCTTGGTCATCCTCTTTTAGAGATTTTGGTGAAACTTTTGCTGTTGTCTTAGACATATCAAAAGCTTTTGATAGAGTCTGACACATAGCTTTGATTTCTAAACTGCTTCCTACGGCTTCTTTCCTTCTCTGTGTAACTTCATCTCAAGTTTCCTTTCTGACCATTCTATTGCTGCTGTGGTAGACGGTCACTGTTCTTCTCCTAAATCTATTAACAGTGGTGTTCCTCAGGGTTCTGTCCTGCCACCCACTCTCTTATTATTCATTAATGATCTTCTAAACCAAAGTTCTTGTCTTATCCACTCCTACGCTGATGATACCACCCTGCACTTTTCCACATCTTTTCATGGACATCCAACCCTTCAGGAGGTAAACATTTCACACAGGGAAGTCACAGAATGCTTGATTTCTGATCTTTCAAAAATCTCTGATTGGGGCAGAGCAAACTTGGTATTGTTCAATGCCTCAAAAACTCAATTCCTCCATCTATCAACTCGACACAACCTTCCAGACAACTATCCCCTCTTCTTCAATAACACTCAATTGTCCCCCTCTTCTACACTGAACATCCTTGGTCTGTCCTTTACTT
Organism: Scylla paramamosain; assembly: GCF_035594125.1. Taxonomy (NCBI): domain Eukaryota; kingdom Metazoa; phylum Arthropoda; class Malacostraca; order Decapoda; family Portunidae; genus Scylla; species Scylla paramamosain. Next base: position 448,338 of record NW_026973711.1, read on the forward strand.
ATAATCTGAACTGGAAACTTCACATCTCATCTCTAGCTAAAACAGCTTATATGAAGTTAGGCATTCTGAGACGTCTCCACCAGTTTTTCTCACCCCCACCCAGCTGCTAACTCTGTACAAGGGCCTTATCCATCCATGTATGGAGTATGCTTCACATGTCTGGGGGGGTTCCACTCACACTGCTCTTCTAGACAAGGTGGAATCAGAAGCTTTTCGTCTCATCAACTCCTCTCCTCTAACTGATTGTCTTCAGCCTCTCTCTCACTGCTGCAATGTTGCATCTCTAGCTGTCTTCCACCACTATTTTCATGCTAACTGCTTCTGATCTTGCTAACTGCATGCCTCCCCTCTTCCCACGGCCTCGCTGCACAAGACTTTCTTCTTTCTCTCACCCCTATTTTGTCCACCTCTCTAATGCGAGAGTTAACCAGTATTATCAATCATTCATCCCTTTCTTTGGTAAACTCTGGAACTCCCTGCCTGCTTCTGTATTTCCAGCTTCCTATGACTTGAATTCCTTCAAGAAGGAGGTTTCAAGACACTTATTCATCAATTTTTAACTACTGCTTCGACCCTTTTATAAGACTGGCATTTCAGTGGGCATTTTTTTTTTATTGGATTTTTGTTGCCCTTGGCCAGTGTCCTTCCTACTTAAAAATTAAAGAAAAATGACATGCTATGTATTATAGTAAAAGGCATTGTTTTCAAACTTGTTTACTGCTTTTTAAGTGATAAAAAAAAATATAATCCTTTGGGTTTTTTGTGAATAGAATCTTACCACCTGACCATTTTTTGCTTCCAATGGTGATTTTGGAATGGATTATGGTCATAAGCTAAGTATACCAGTGTATATGCAAATAAGATATGTTAATCAAGGTTAGTGATGGAACAGTGGATGTACTTTATGGTGAACAGTGTAACATTAGAAGAGCAATGGGTTGTATAAACTAGGTGCTTGACATAAGAAAAGTGTGAAAAGTATTTGGAAAATGTTAGGTTGTGTTTTGGGTATTCATGGACTTAAAGAAAACATATGACAAAATAAAAGAAGGGAGTTGAAAGTTATTTTATGGGAACTGAATTGTATATTTTCTGACTGGAAGAAGCATAAATGACTGGTTTCCTTTTCTAGGAGAGCTGCCTTAGGGATGTTTAATGTTTATATTTATTGAGGTATGAGGGAGGTGAATGTGGTTAGTGAAGGTTATGTATTTACCTAGTTGTATTTACCTAGTTACGTTTTACAGGAAAAGAGCTATGCTAGTGCTGTCTTGTCTCCAGCTTAATTTTAAATTCATGAATATTTTTTGCTTGTACCACTGTTTCATCTAAGTTTTTTCATATTTCTATGCTTCTATTTAGGAAACCATATTTCTTGACATCTCTTCTACTTGCTGTTTTCTTCAATTTCACACAATGTCCTCTTGTATCTCTTGAGTCCCACACAAATAAGTCTTCTTTGTTAACTTGATCCTTATCCTTTAAAGCTCTGTATATAGCAATCAGGTCTCCTCTTTCTCTTCTCTCTTGTAATGATGGAAGCTTCAATCTCCTTAATCTTTCTTCATAGGTTAAATCTCTTAAACTTGGTACCAATTTGGTTGCAGCTCTTTGGATCCTTTCTATTTTCCTTATTTCCTTTTTATTATGGGGTGACCAAACAATTGTGGCATATTCCAGTTTTGGTTGAATCACATATTCCATCAACTTTTTCATCATCTCTTCATCCATGTAAGCAAATGCCCCTTTCATCTTTCTTAGTAACTCATAGGTTTCCCCAACTATTTTGTTTACATGTTTTACTGGTGATAAATTATCACTGATTGTAATTCCCAAGTCTTTTTCTTCTTTGGTTTTCTTAATTTCCACTTCTCCCATGGTGTAAGAACTTGTCTTCTTTTGCTTTTTTCCTAATTCCATCACCTTGCATTTCTTTACATTGAATTCCATTTCCCATCTCTTACTCCATTTATATATCTTATTTAGATCTTTCTGTAATACTTCACAATCCATATTGTTTTCCACTCTTTTCAATAATTTTGCATATTCTACAAACAGACTTACGTAACTGTCAACCTCATCCACCACATCATTGACATACACCAGAAACATTACGGGCACTTTATATTTTTCCATACATTACATGTTTATATTTTCTATTCTTTTTTTGTCAGATACCACTTCCTGAGCCTCTCATCTTTTACCTTCCAACAGAACTTTTTTTCTTTTCCTCTGTTCTGTTCTCATGTTTTGCCTTTGCTTCTTTTATTAGATCGCTTACCCTTGAGTCTCTCCTCCTCATTCATGTCCCTCTTTATTCAAACTTTCCTGTATTGCTCTGTCTTGTCCAGTTTCCATGCATTCAATATCACTTCCATGGATGTTGTTTATGCCCTAAATTTTTTCAGTGGTCACTCTTTTCCTTTTATGTATTTCCTCAATTTCACTTATCCAGTCCTCCCCTTCTCTCTCTGTATATTTCTTACAACGTCCTCTGCTACCTTTTTTTGTTCTCTTTCCCTCTTGTATCTTACTGGCTCTGTTTCCTCTTTTAATCCATATACAACAATACATTTCTTTTTGTCCACTGTGTCCCTTACCATCAATTCCTTCTGTTTGATCACTCTCACAATTTCCTTACTTAAATCTGTCTTTTCCTTCTTTTGAGCTTCTATGATTTCTGTAAAGTTAACTTTTTCTTCCTCTTTTTCCTTCCTTCAGATTTGATGTTCACTTTTCATCCCTATCACTTCATTTTCCTGTTTTTTATCAATATCATTGTTTTCCTTCAATTTTGTTTTTAGATCAGCGCACAGTGTTTTCAATTCTTTGTTTTCCTCTTCCAGGTCGTTTTTTTTTTCTAATTTTTTCACTCTTTCAATGACGTCACTGATCATCCCTTCCATCAAAACCACTTTCCTTCCTTGTATTTTATCATGTTCATTATCTTCCTCAAATCCTGGGAATGGTGACCCCATTGGCAACATTCTGCTTCCATCTATGGCGTCCGCCTTGCTGGAACTTTTACTCATTCTATTACATTTGTTATTACTTAAATTTTCCCTTATTTTTTAAAATTTCTGTAGACAGGACAACTCTACTTGAGCACAGCTCCTACCTGGGAACACATTCTAGGCTCCTAGTGGTGGGTGTGGTCAAACAAAATCTTTCTCTGCTGGAGCATGGATTGCTGCTTGTTTACTCCACGACGACATGTGTGTGTGAAAGTTAGATTGTGGTTTGAATCAAGTGCATATTTATAATACAGTGGAATCTGAATCAGCTACTGAATGCAGATGCTGCTGTAAAGGTAGTTAATTTAGAGGAGAAATTGAGACATGTTTAGAAGGATATGTGAAAGGAGGAAATAGATATTTAATGCAAGTAAAAATAAAAAAGATGTAGAATATGAAGATGGGAACACAATTTCAGTAGGCTCTGATATTTCTTTTTCCATTGCCCATGGCCAGAGCCCTTGTTACACACATAAAAAAGAAAAAGAAAGAAAAACTAAACTAATATATATATATATATATATATATATATATATATATATATATATATATATATATATATATATATATATATATATATATATATATATATATATATATATATATATATATATACATAGGAGGAGGCAGTAGACACCTGCCGAAACGATAATTACTCCCAGTGAGGTCTAAAGCACTGTTCAGGGGGTGCTGTGAACTTATCACTAAACCCAGCTATGACCTCACTGAACGTTTCCCTTTGTGTCTCACAACACAAGGGGGCAGTCACAGCCTGCCCTCTAAAGACAACTCTCTTCCTCCACACAAAACTACAAGCACCTAATAACACACACACCCTTCACTCAAAAAATTTAAAATCATCATGGCGACTCTTACACCAGCCTCGGAGTCCCCATCTGGGGATGGGACCATAAATGTCCCCAGGTCGGACTGCCTTTCTGTCGACGACCCTAAGTGTCTTGACACCCCCCTCAACTTTTTCTTCATTAACTTCTGCAACATTCGCAGTCTAAGATCTAATTTTCAATCTGTAGAACACCACCTCTCCTCTTCTAAACCTCATCTTCTTTTCCTCACTGAAACTCAGGTGTCTGAGGCAACTGACAGTAGCCCCTTTTCTGTTCCCTCCTACTTTCTCTATCCTCATTT